>NW_010404036.1:6063-27534 GCF_000710305.1 Buceros rhinoceros silvestris | reverse complement strand
CGCAAGTTCTCCCTTCAAATTTCAACTAAGTTCTAGGAGAAAGCAGCAGTCAATTTTGGAAGCCCTTGAAATTTTTCTTTAACATCAACTAGAACTATGAAGATGTTAGAAGCATAGCATGGTGGCACTTTCGTTTATTTAATTCAAAGAATAACAAAATTAAAATAATAAAAATAACAATAAAGATTAAAATAATAATTAATAAGAAAAAGGATATTTTGGTGTCAGGCAACTTTAATCTGATTCCAGAACAGATGTGACTTCATATACTGAGAGAACCATGAAATTCTCATAATGAGATGCCCAAGTAGAAAAAGCTGGTCATACATAAGCAAGCTGAATGAAGAAGAGCTTTGTCCTAAAGGATTAGTTTCTTTCCTTCTCCATGCATTTTTGCTACATGCTAATTTTTGGAACTATGTACTAGATGTGGAACAGGAGCAATCTGCATAATCTGCATGAAAAAGCAGCGTAACACAATTCTTACGAAACTTTGAGAAGCAGAGGGGAAAATAGGAGTAGAAACCATCCCCAAAATATGGAATATAAATCACATTTCTTCACTTAATGTTTCAGGCTTTGACTATGACTCATGTTTTTGGCAGAACCATTTATCCCAGCATGAACCTTTGCAAAACCACTTAATCATAATTTTCACTTCAGTACATAACAGTCTGTAATAAGGGAATAATAACTGACCTATCACTTCCCTGCTAATCTGTATTAGTACTTGAACTTCTGTATACAATGCTATGTCATTTGGAAATTGCAAAAGAGAGAATGTCAATTAATTTTTCTTATCTGGACAACAAATCTTCCTCAGTCCCAAGAAATTAATAACTGAGCATCTGTGGAAAATTTTGAAACTGATGAAATTATCTGTGTTATTTGCACTCACTTGTATCAAGGAGTCTAATGATTTAATCATGTCAACGTACAGAGTCTATACATAAATATGTGTGCACACAGTTGCTCATCAAAAGAAATTGCTAGACACAAAGAAGTAATTGTGTGTATTAAAAGTTAGACTGCAAACTATAGCCATCATGACCTGTCAAAACTCCTTGCAAGATGTTTCAGTTTTATAACCTATAACATCCATATACACAACTGCTGGTTAAGTTGAAAAATAAGTAATTTTAATTCTCAAAAAAATTCTCAAAATTCTTTTACATTTCGGGGTTTTTTAAGAGTATATTTGGAACAAAAAATGGTAAGTCATAGTTCCTTTGTAACTAAATTGTATTTATGACAATATAGATTTAAATAGGTATGGCCTTTGTTAAAAAAAAAAAATAGATAAATATACTGGAGGTTACATAAATGTTTTCAGTTGTTCAGAAGCAGACCACAAGAACCCAGATGTGTCAGAACACTGGTATCCTGTGTAAGAGATATTGATAACGTGAAATTAAGTCTAGGTGAAACAGCGGAAGACAAAGAACCTGAAAAGATTAACAGAATAAATATTTTATTTGAAGAATCCAAATTGCTAATGACATACAGGGCTTTAAGTGTCCTTAGAAGGGGGAAAGAAAATATTCCTTCTCTATCTGTTTACTGAGTTTGCTCAATTTACTATTCAGTTTCCTAAGCAGCAAAAGCCTTCCTAAACGCCCAAAGAATAAATGGAGAGGTTAATACATGTTATTTCAGAAAGTCCAGAATCACTATATTTTTCCCTCTGTGAAAACCTAAATAAAGATAGTTCATCATATTTGCCCATCTGCCCACTTGCTTCTTTTAGCTATCAGAGTCATGTATACATTATTTGGATTAGACTAGCAAAAGCAATGAAAAAATAGTTTAGACACAAGACGGAAGTCCAGGCTCTGTGTGATTAAACCTGCTGGTGAAATGTATTAAACTTACACAGCTTATACAATCTTATGAAGTCATATGTGAAAACCACCTGTCAAACTAAAGGAATAGTAGTATTTCAAGTATATATGATATATACATATATATACCCGAATTAGAGGAAGGAATGTGTAAAGAACATGCAAAACAAATATTTGTCTACAGCAAGTCTAACTTTGTATCATGTCCCAAGAAAAAGTGGGAAGCATAGTTTTTATGTATTTTATCTGTGTTTACATTTTTTCCAATAATGAAGTCTTCTTATAAGACAAATAAGACAAATTTGATTTGTTCTCTCTTTACGGAATCATGAAAGCCTACTGATTAGATTTATTCCACGAAAATTTGATTCATTCCACCAAAGTTTGATTCAAAAAGTCTGAGCTATCCAAATGTAGACTGGGTTTACAGACTTTGGCCTCAGACAGATATAATCTAACTATTCACCTTTTGTTCCTTCTACTTTCCTTTTCCCCCTTACATTATTTTTCCAAATCATTTTGTTACTACATAAACTAAAGGAAAAATAATTTTTTACTAGATGATTCAGTGCTGATTTGTAACCTTTGTATGTTTTACAGATTAAATGAGTACTGAAGAGGCTTAAATAACCTTTTCTGATGACACTGTGAGAAATTTCATCCATATTTTCATTTCTAAGAAATGTATGGTTCAATATCCAAAAGAAGCTTTTTTTTTCCCCTGCTTGAGAATCTAGCACTTCTGATTTCTTCATTAAGTAACCCAGGTAGCAGGAGGGTGTCAGTTTTGATCGGCCATTAAAAGAAAATTGTGTCTGGTAAAGGTGGTGGTGATGGAAATGGCAAATGTTCAGCTAATAATGAATACAGACAATCCAATTAAAAAAAAATTAAAAATAGAAACTGCTACCAAAAAGAAATTCTTCCTTGATACTTTCTTTCCACAAAGCTAACAACCTTTCAGCGATGCTGTTGTTAATTCAATTTCTCTCCTTCTTAGTGTTAGAGGAGGAGGAAGTTCTGCAAAAAAAAAAAAAAATCAGAAAACTAACTTTGCTTTTTTTTTTTTTCTGTAGAAACTCTGAAAAATATCTGTTCTTCTTTTGAGCTCACAATGTCAAACTCTCCTCTATGAAGAACAGACTCTGTTGCTGGGCATCCTGTCCCTTAATAAGTTCTCATTAGTAGCTTGTTATCCTTTCTCTTCATGGCTAGAAAAAGAAGTTCCCTTGGAGTCCTTCCCCTGTCTTCCAGACCAGGCGGAGTTAATACCAATAAAATAAGGGAGTGTAGTCTGATGTGTTGCCTTTAATACGGTCCATTATTTTCCTGAATGACATCGGCAAAAATATTATATAAATGTTAGTCCTGGATCCTCAGGATGTGATTTCAAGTGTGAAGGCAACTAAGGAGTGAAGAATTCATACATGAAGAACTAAATATCGGTGTTTGGACCTGAAGATGCTTAAAATTCCAAATGCAAGAAATGCACTTACTGTTTTCATTTGAAGTTTTCAGACATCAAGGGGTTTTTTTCATAAACTGGGAACTTAATTCAAAATTGCAGACAAGACAGAACTTTCTGGTGCTTACGAGCCACCTTATGAAAAGTCTGACACGGTGATATTATTTACTATAAAGCTGACAAACTACTTCCAGTAGATGTGTGGACATTTCAAAGCCATTGCACGCATAGAAAGGGAATATATCCTCTGTAGGATCTTGCTTAAAGATGCACAGCCTTTCCTGATTGTCAGTGATCTATGTGGCCAGCTGATAGACATAACAGGTGTAAAGAATTTTTTCCTCCATATGAAGAAAATCCTGTGCTTTAACAAAAAGATCTTCGCAGAATAAGAAACCAATTTATTACAGAACATTAATTCATGAATAAGATAGTTTCAGCCACCTAGAAGTAGTACTAATGCTCTGTACCTAATTAGACAGATTAAAGTAGGTGTCTTAACATCTTCCTGGTAGCCCTGTTTCATCAGTCTCCAGAATCTCGAAAATGGCTCCCAGTGGGTATCATCAGGCAGGCTTCACAGACTAGTGAGTAATTAATACACATATACTCAGGTATGTGTGTTTATATGCATATATATATATATACACACACACATACATCTATATACACAGATATATGCAGGGGTGTGAATTTTGCTTAACAACTTTAGCACTGTAACGGCAAAGACAATGCATTGGGTTTTTACCACAGACTGACTGATACTTTGTTATTTATACAGCCAGTCGCTCCACGACCACCTGTTTCTCTATCTTGAAGTTATTCTCTTTTAAACACACCTCATACTATTTGCTCTAAATAGATTTGCTGTTGTCATATGCCTACCTTCACTGTAGCATTTAATTACTTATAAAAGCCATTTACTGCTGCATATATAAACCTTTACCATGAATATTAACCCTTAATTAAAGCCGACAATATCCAATGCATCAACTGGAATTTATGACCCTCCTTCAGGATATAACTCACCAAACTCGGTAGTCTTGAAATTTAAATTTTCAGTGCCATCTAGAAGTATGTTCATGGAATTCCCTCTGTTGTTTTTCAGAATAAAGTTGCTCTAATGTTGCCAATCCTGGAATCAATTGTTAGGACCAATATGATGATAACAGCTCAGTCTTTCTCTCAAGCAAAATCCTACTCTCTTCTGTTCTAAAACTGAGGACTCTGAATTGCATGGAGGTGAGAGGAAGGTCACACTGAACAATAAAAAGGATTTGGGGTTCGGGGGAAGTGGTTTTTGGTGTTTTTTTGTTTGGTTGGTTGTTTTTTAACTGTACTCCTGAAACAGCAGTTGAATAGATGACTTCATAAGTTAGAAAACCCCATACATAAAACTGAAATGAACTAGACAGGTGTATTACAGTTTAAAGGCGAGTAGGGAGAAACACATGATAAAGACTAACACTTCTACACAGTTACACAACCTACAGTGTTTCTACCTAGGAAAATCAGTCAGATGGGGGTCTAATCTGTATTTTACAGATCTAAGTTTTATCATCTACTTATATATATATGAAAAAATACCAGAAACATTAAAGGAATAACATTACACTTTTTCCTTATTTAAGTCCTGTAAGAATGTTATTCTGTCTTCAGCACAGAGAATTAGCCAGAAAGACTGTCATTAGGAGTGAAGCACATCAAGGAAGAGAAGGAAGTCTTCCATGTGTATTCTCCCAAAAGAACCCAGGAATGTGAGGTCCTGGGTTATATAATGAGCTATTGAGCGAGCTCCCAGCAGACTGCTGTCCTCTGAGAATACCAAGGCACACAAAACCCCTCAGATTTGTAATACCCATTCATCTACATAATGACACAGGCCAAAGGATATTTCTTGACTGCTGAGTATGATCTGCAGTCTAACTCATGTTAGCGGAACTAAGCATGAACTAAGCTGGTTCAAGATACCAAAGGAACTCTACTGCTAGATCCTTAATACCTGAAGTCCTTACAGTTGGGTAGAAGGTGTACTTCAGTTCAATTCAGTAAGAACTTAAAATTATGTATGTTAATACTAGGTATCAAAGAAGATGTTCATTCATCTGTGTACTCTTCTTCAGATCTAGCTCCATGTTTGAAGACTTCCAAAGACATCATGAACACGCAGTATCCATAAACATGCAGTATCCAGAACTTCTCCTAGGTCTTACCATACTGATTCATAATATCTTGCCTCCAGCAAACATACTCTTGGTTTAAAATGTGAGATATGAAACATTTCAAGTGCTGCAGACTGAATGAGTTGCAACTGGCAATTCCTAGAATTAAAATTCTAGAGCTGAGCTGGGATGAGTATATTTTCAAATGCAGAAATGTTTCTTACCCCAGACTGAAGCTAGATACAGAATATTTCAGAACAAGGAGGCAAAACTGCAAAATCATCCAAGGACAGGAACCATTTTGATATTTTTCCATTATTCAGTGTAGTATAACAACATTTGGATCAACTGATAACAGGTGCTGAAATTTCTTCAGAAATACACAAGATGTAGGAAAATACCTCATCATCTTTCCTTCTAAAAAGTTTGGCTCTGTATGTAGCCCCATACCTAGAGACACAATGAAGTCTTACTAATTACTATATAATAACTAAAAAATTAATTAGTAGGCAATTTTCTTCTGTTAGCATTTCCCACAACGTACTAAATTTTGTCTGTTCATTGCATATTCATTTCTCTTGAATATTGAGACGACCCAATCTATGGGTCTTGAGAGTCCATAGATTGTACTCTCACAATAAACTATTAGTAACTGACAGCTTCTACTCAGATTCTGACATGCTTTTAGTTATTTTTATTCTATATCTAAATTTGATGGTATATTCTGTTTGTTTGAAGAAACCACACCTAATATTCATGCAAAAATTAGAGATTTATGTGTGATTTAAGAGTTCAAATCTTGCCTTTGGCGAATGTTTGATATTAGACATTTGTGTTTGCATGTTTCTATTAATATTTGCACAGTAAATAAGGATAGTCGTAAGAGCCAACAGGAAAAAAAGGATGTAGATTATGTAAAGAAAGTTACTTTTATTCAAACGTAGTAATTGATTCTACTATTTTATTGATTCATCTTGAAGCACTTAACACTGGTCTTGAAATAGGGAGAATAGACAGTTTTTCGAAGACGTTTAGGGAACCACTGTTTCCACCATTAAAAAGTCACCGATTAAACATTTATGAATTAGAACCTAAATAATCTTCAACGCAATGTTGCTATGGTTCGTATTTTCTTTCTTCAACCAAGAAATGTTAGTAGATGGCAACACATCTGAGATAATGTCACGGTAGGGAGGAGAGATTCTTTGGCCAGTTAAAAACCCTCTTCGAGGTAATAACAGCATTGCTGACATCACCAACAGCAGAAAATGTAATTATCTAAACATGTGCAAAGAACATTTAATTTATTCTGAAGTAAAAAAAAAAAAAAGGAGGGGGAACTAAAAAGAGACTGCTTGTTAAACAGAATATTGTGTTGAACGTCGTGATATGAAAGCATACCTGCTCCAAAGGGCACATGGTATGTCGTAGTGGATTAGGAAAGATCAGCCTTTTCTGATAAACTCCCTGTGGTGTGGCTTGTAGAAAAAGACTTTCAAAAAGCAAGTAGAAAATTACCAGCATCTATCACAGTGAGAATAAAATGTAACAAAAGCCTGTAAAAGCTGTCAGAAAGAACAAACAATTCTTGATCCATAGTAGTTAAAAGAGGTCTGTAAACAAAGCAGGTTTTATTTTCATTTCAAGCAGTCCTGTGATCAGACTGAAGTGAGATAGCAGCTGCTTAAATAGAGTTAACAAGCCAGATACTTCAAATTCAATAAAATGCTACTGTACAGTATGGTTTGGCAGTTGGTTTTTAATGAAAGTCAGCTTTCTGGCTACAAACAATTTTTGTTATCAGAACTTCCATAGCACACTTGATATTCCATAAATAAGGAGTTGTTAGCATTGATGGCAGGGAAACACCATATTTCTTGTAAAATCTTCAGTGTTTAAACAGGCTATAGATTTATTTTGTCTGGTCATTCTTTTGTCATCAATAATTTCAGATGGCAGTATTCATTTTTATTTGAAAGTTGCTCTAAATGGATGCCAAATTACTGAAATTTTGTGTATAAATATATAAGGGTTGTTAGAAATTACAATTTCAGTCAATCATAACTGTTAAGGTTTCCCATCTGATACTGAATTATCACAGAGAAAAATATAATCCTCTGCTTTTCCACAAGTCATGATGTTCCACCTGCCCAAGCCACACTGAGAAGTTTATAACCACAGACTGAAGTATGAATTGCACATATATGAAGAAATTTCACTTTATTGATCTCCAGTTTCAATAGTATAACAAGATTTATCACTTTCAGGCTGGAAGAAATAATTCCATTTTGGAGAAACAAGCAATCTAGGAAGAAGAGAGCAAAGAGAATGTTTAAACTAGGCAGAATGACGACAAGATTGTCTTGATTTATCATCATCATCATCATCATCATCATGGCTTGGCTTCACGGATGAAGATTTGGGAAGGGCTTTTCCCACGCTCACTGCAAGCGCGCTGATGGCTGAAAAGGCCAATGTGGGATAGGCAAGTCCGGCACCTTTTCAACTGCCATTTCGTCCCTCGCCTGTCGCTACAGGACTTTGCAAACGTGAGTGCACCCTTTGGGCCTGTGCAGTGGATTTTTTAGGTGAGGCACAGCGTGCGTGGAACTGGCCCCACTCTTTACATCTAAGGTTCATCTGCCAGGACCTAGCGAGCTTGGATGGTGACAGCGAAGTCCTCGGGTCGTAGGTTTGGTTAGAGTATCCTTCTCTTAGATGGATGCCTTACAAGGCTAAACGAGCTCCATCTGCCCGGGTTTGGAGTCAGAGTTGTCCTTCTCCTAGGATGGTGCCCGAAGGCTAGTGAGCCCATCCTGCCCGTGGACACACTTTGTCTGACCCTTCAGTTGAGACCTGTCTGGCCTGGGAGACCCCACCGGAGGCACATGCCACCACCAGCACAGCTCTCAACCTCACAGGGGCATGCAAGCTCCTTCCCCATGACAATATGCAAAGCTTATCACTACAAATTTTGCTTCTAAGTCCCACCAGCACTCTACCTACTTGCCCATCACACCATTCTGTATTTAACACATATTTAAGTAAAAGGATCTAACAGTAGTTTAACATAAAACGAAAATTTTCAAATAAATGCTTTCTACTTCTCCCCCCTTGAAATTACTCTTTTCCTCTTCACTTTCTCATGTACTTCCCACAGATTCCTACCAGAAAGCAACATGAGGAGCTCAGACCACTGAGATACTGATGGCTTACTATTTAGCTGCCATTAAATGCTACCACTGCATAAGTAAAATAACTATTTCAAGCTCTTGTTCTCAAGACATTAAATTTGCTACCCTCATCACACTACTTTTTTCTTTCTTTGCCTTGCATCATTCTCTTCTCTCAAGAAAATCTGTCTCCCTCATGACCATTTGTGGACTACCATAATGTACTCATATTAAACCTCCAAGTACCTGTAGGTATAATAGGGAATGCCCTGTGAGGCAATCAATTAAATCTATGCTGAGAATAGCTTAAGTAGTGTACAACAGATGAGACATAGGTCAACAACTGAATTAAGCGAAGAGACTAAACTGTTGGAAAATACTCATGGAAGTGAGAGACAAACCTGAGCCAGGCATAATGCAAGAATTTATTTGGTAAGGGAAAGGATTAAGAAAACAAGTTTAATTCTAGCATCACCTAATTTTTTTTAGCTTAACTTTGTAGCCCCCACAATGTGTTTGAATTCAGCATTTTGAATGCAGCGTATAATGTCTTTCGACATATAAAAACAATCTTATAATTAGTAGTCACAGAGTTTATTTACTGTTATGAATTGTGTCCAATCCAATTTGATTTCATATTGTCCAATTCCCAAGTATCTTTCTCTGCAAAGGGAATCTTGGAAATCTGTAAATGTTAGGGGCTCAGTTGGAATAGCCTGCCTTGGCAAACTCACTGAAACATGTCTGTCAAGCACAGCAAAAGCCTTGTAAAATTCTCCTCTGCTGTAGGCCGTAGAATGGAGCTATAATAAACTCTGACCCATAAAAAGTCATGTAAACATTATAACCTGGTTTTACCAGCCTTTTAAGTGCCAGGAGCAATTGATCTTGTATGGCTCTAGGTCCTTCCAGCTTCCAAGACTCCATGAGCACCTAGTATCCTTCATGGGTGTTCAAGTGCCTCTGGCTTTGGAAGCCTAAAATAGGAACAGATACAGTGCTATCAGCTGTGAAGTAATTCAGTCCAGGCAGATGTCTGGTATTTCCAACAGAAAACATTTTAAAATGAAGCACCTATGGAAATCAACTGACAGTTTCTATACTGTTAATCAAAAGGAATGACTATGCAATCTAGAGCTGTTTTCCTAAATTGTTTCATCTGTCCTCCTGAAAAAAAAAGGCGTATTAAAAAAAAAAAAAAAGAAGAAAGAAAGAAAAGAAGAAGAAGAAAAAATATTTTAAATTTAGAGTAACGGCGTCCTTGCCTTAAAGCTCTCTGATCATGACAGCTTCCCTAACATTCCCTTCAACGTTGCTATTTGTTTTGAGAAAAATGCTGCAAACCTCAGTCCTCGGGGGAAACTGAAGTTCACTTCAATGCACTTCAATAGGATTTTTGCACGAGTAATAGCTGAAGGATTTAGCTCATTGCTAACTTCGTGAACAAGGAATGTGAATTTTACAGCTTTTGATTTCTGCCAAATACTTAGCCCATTAAATTGCTGTGGGAAATCAGCCATACAATTAAAACCTATTTTATGCCTTCAATAATGTTAATGAAGCAATTGTGACTTTCAGATTTTTATATATGTGTGTGTATATATATGTGTGTATTTTGCTGTCACTGCAGCAGCTGCTGTTGGCCTCAGACAACATCTCTTAAATACACAGACCTAGCAGTGGAGGTGTGCATGACTTTGATGGTCATTACACCTCATTAAAAAAGCTAAAAATCCCTCTCCTCTATAGACTGTTGCCATACCATGTATAACTTTGCTACTTCTTAATATTTTTACTCTATTCTTTCCATTCTGGTAAAAGAAAATTAAAATACAGAAGTAATGAGGAGGTAGCATTCAGAATTTGAGACTGGTTTTCAGACAGGTTCTCAATAATGTTTTGACACCACATCCAAACCTAACGTAATTTTTACATGCCAGTGTCTGGACCTGGATTTGAATGTAGAAACTTAGATCTATTGTTTGTTTCAGGGCATTTTTCACTTTTGAATCCTTACACTAGAAAGTCCTTTGGGTGAGGAACAGGTTTTTACTTCATGTAGACAGTTGGTAAAATTATCTTCTCCAACATAATGAAATTCTTGTCCTGCGTCAAAATACTTGTCACCAGGAAGTGCTGTTCAAAATTCTGGTTTTTGATTTTTGACAGAATGCTACAGGCAAGATTTGGCCAAATATTTTGACTCTGAGAAGACAGTTGAAAAAATTGGAATTCTGTTCTGGGATTCACCTTGGAGATCCAAGTTTGGAAAGAATGGCCTGAACTTCAGAAGAGCTAAATGTGCTTCTCTACCCAGAAGCTGGAGGGTTCACCTCAGGGTCACAATGCCCATCTTTGGAGCATTTACCTTTCCAGTGCTCTACAACTTAAAGGGACTTGCAATTCTGGATTGAGTGGCTAGGGCCTATGACGGAAAGTCCTGGACACAGAATGACAAAAGCAAACAAATAGAAGAAAGAACTTGCCTGTGAGTCTTCCAGATTTAATAAATAGTCAGGTAAGTACTGTTTCTGATCAGGTTTGGTAAGAGTTAAAATTTGTTCTGAGTCCAACTCTTGAATCAGATCCCTTGGTAATTCATGCAGGAGATATCATTTAGAAGATTTAAAAAGACACTGAATTTTCCAGCACTCCTGTTATTTCAGTGATTATGTGCACGACCTCCTCCAGTTACTTTGGCCATTGAAATCAAGCACTGGAAATTTAGGAACAAGGGTGGCTGTCAGAAGTATCAAAAAATATTGAAAGTAAAAAGAAACATTCATTCATGCAAAACTCTCTCTCCAATATCTAACCAACAGTTCTAAAACTTTGTTTTGCATTTATTATCTCCCACTTCCGTATTTCTATCAGATAAAGGCTCGGGGTTTCTCTCATTGCCTTTCTACTGAAGCACAATTCTCCAATACTACATGCATTTGGGAAGTATGCAAAATACATTATTTTTCATCCTTTTTTCCACCTTTTTAACCAGCTCATGTAGCATTTGCAGAGTCAGACAGTCTGGATGCTTTTTTTCTCACAATAGAGAGCACATAAAAAGTTGCAGTGGTTTCACTTTGTGGAAATTGTTTCACTGTGCGGATACAGAAGTGCTAGCAAACTCCTATTCATATTTAGTTGTTCCTAAAAATAGAACTTTGTATTTAAATCAAACAGTATGCTGACATCTTGGGCTGGCTGGTGTGAAATTTAATTTGTGCTGTTAAGCCTCAGAAGCCTGGGGAAAACACAAAATGAACAATAGCCATCAAACTCCAGTTTTACAATATCCTTCAGAAATGAAATAACAACTCTCTGCTCTATGGACCCAATGTTCCTTCAAGGGACACACATGTGGGTGCTGTAACTGGATTAGACCTTTGGATTTTTACTACTGCTCTTTCCAATATAAGCTTTTTAGACACAGTGTTTAGAAAGAGAACAGAGCTCTATCCTGGCCTCAGCACTTATATTCCAAGACTTCCAAATATTATTTTTCTTTTCCATCAACCTCTTTTTTGTAACATAAAAAACCAAACCAAAATAAAACATTTTTTATACCTTGCACTTCTTCAAAATTGTCCTGAACTTACATTCGTAAATTTGTCCAAAGAAACAAGTAACTTCCCCACAAAAAAGACTTGCAAAATGAATTCATAACATCATAGATTCAAGGAAGCACATCTCAAGAGGCATTCATAACATCAAGCAAGTTTTAACTAATAAAAACTTCACTTCTAAACAGGGGCCCAGTCAACTACTTCTGGAGAAATTACCACCAGAGGGAAGAATGATATTCCACTAGTTTTTGCCAACAGATCTCCATGTCAGCACTTTTGAACAGACCAGTTATTTGTTTCTTTGTGCTAGCTTAGTGCAGCTCTCCTACCTGCCCTCAGCTCCAGAACATCAGAGAATTTGTAAAACACAAAACACATTTAAAACAAACACGTTTTTGGAGCCAACGCACTTCACATTTCCCACCCAGTAGCAACAGAGTGACTTTTAACCTAAAGATTCTGAAGTCCTGAGTGGATGAGCTGAAAAGCAAGTTCATCCTTTCAGGAGATAAACTTACTGTGGAAACTGCTGGGTTTTTTTCTTATCTGTTTTCATATTCAGTTAATATTAATCACTGCTAGCTGTTTAATTTGAATCAATACTCCAGTGGTTTGAAAAACTTGGCATTCCCTCGCTGTATTAGGTTTATATACATTATATTTTATGATTTGAATAAAGGATTTTACATGAATGTCCCCCCACGATGGGGAAAATCTTTTTAGCAGGGCCTGTTGCACTAGAACATGGGGTAATTGTTTTAAACTAAAGGAGGGGAGATTTAGACTGGATGAAAACTAGATTTAGACTAGATGAGAAGAAATTCTTTTACAGTGAGGCTGGTGAAGCACTGGTCCAGGTCACCCAGAAAGATAGTAGAAGCCCCATCCCTGGAAACATTCAAGGTCAGGTTAGACAGGGCTTTGAGCAACCTGTTCTAGTTAAAGACTTCCCTGCTCTCTGCAGAAGGGTGGACTAGATGATCTTTAAAGGTCCTTCCAACCTAAAATATTCTAAGATTCTATGAAAACTTGTGACAAAACCAACATGATGCTGAACACTGACTTCTGTTACAAAATCAGTTCACCTGCCAGAATGAAGACTCAATGGTTGAGACAAAACAAGGTTACTAGCAGTATCATTAGACAGTATTGCTACGAGGTCAAACAATGTCAGGTGTTTCCATCCAAGAACAAAAATTTTGGAGTGTAATGTGTCAATACAGAACTTTGTTTCCTAACCACACAGAAGCACAGTAGCCTATCGCATTTCAACCGAACTATTTCCTCAATAGCTAATTGTTGTATTCAAAATTATGTTAATTCATTTTAGAAATATAACTCTGTTATGCTTTGATTCACAAATTAGTCAGAACCAGAAATGTTGGTATATTGTTTGTTATTTGGATGCATCATATTTTTGTTGTATCCATTTTCCTCATTCTAGGTACTCTTCCTCAAACTTATACAACAGGATATGCCTCTATCCGTATCCTTTATGAATTATCTAAAATTTATTTTGCAGGAGTTGCACTTCTGCAAAATCTCCCAAACTCCCTGGACATTCAGAGATGAACATCTTATTCAGAATTCTTCCTTCCTTTAGATTTTATCCATTTTCACTGTAAAGACACTCTAAGCAATCATTTACATTAAATATATTTGCAAAAATACAAATTGCAACATGCCTATGGTTTTTTCTTAACACAGATTGGTTCCTATACCTTTTTAATCCTGTTAGTACCTTTAATTTTGATATTTGATAATTATCAGAATAGTTTAAATATTTTACTTAGTTATCACACTTCATTTCAGGTTTTATTACAGATAAAATATCATTAGTCAGCTTTAGAAAGGTTTTGCCAGAGATTGTGCAGTAAGTAAAACTTTTTAATTGTTAAGGAACAAATCGGAGATTTCAAAGCAGGATAAGATTCAGTCTAGCAGAATTAGTAAAATCTTCCTAACCTGACTGTGGAGGTGTGTCAGCAAAAGTAACATTTTCTCTCTGGGAACCATCCCAGCATTTGGTAGGTCCTCACAGATGCATTAATCAGCGGTTAACTACAGCAAGCTCATTACTGGCATCACGTATGTGGAGAACTTATTTTTGCCTCTGACTGCACTTATACTACTTCCAATATATTTTGAAGAAATGAAAGACCTTAGGCAAGTCACTTGATTTGGGTTCCTGCTAACTTTCACCTGTCCCTAAGCATGTGAAAAGTCTGCAGCAGTTTTGACGGGAGTTATGCTTTTCCAGGTAGAGAAAAATATTTTCCTTTAGGGCACACACATTATTATTATGTATGGTAACTAACACTGGAGGAACAGATGCTTTGTAGGAAATAAACTACTGTTCCCTTTAGTACAAAAATAGTAACTCCGATGGTGTCATTGGATACCACACTTTGCCCTTTGATCTGATTGAATTTGCATTCGAAAACATCTCATGTTATTTGTCTCCGTGGTTTTTTCTCACAGATATCTTCAATAACTCTCTATAAAGAGATGCCCTGTGGTGTCTTGCCTTTGCTTAAATTATCTTCAGTTTTAAATTCTGCCCTTCCCATTTAGCTTATTATAATCAAAACCAAAACCAACCAATCAAATAAATAAACAAAAATTCAAAACACAACAGCCCTCCAGAATTAGAACATCTTGTGGCAGACCTATTTTGAGCTAAGTGAACTGATTTACATGGCAACGAAGACACAATATGGTCAATGTCAAGCAGTTCAAACATACGCCTCACTTCAGAAAGAGCAGAGGGAACTTTTTTTTTAATACAGTTGCTCTAGATTTTTTGATAATATGAATAGCTTCTTCATGGTTATCCATTTATACTTCTCCATTTCCATCTCTGGTTTGTTGGGTTTTTTTGGCTTTGGTTTGGTTTTGTTTGTTGGGGTTTTTTTAATGATACTTTTCATGAGATACTTTTCATGCTGCATAGACCTACCTTGTTAAGAACCGTACCCTGTATGGGTATATGTATATATTTCAAATGTGTATTTATGACATCGTTTTGTTTATGCTGATGATTTGTGCAAGCAAATACTATATATATGAATATATAAGTATTTCTGTGTATAATTCTATGTCTATATATCTGTATATAGAGTTTAAGTACATGTACTTAAACTATTTGGAAGTAAAACTCTTCTTACACTTCCAGGACAATAATCTACTTCTCCCTTTTAATAAATTCTGTAATCAGACACAGTAGCTGCATGTAGCCTGAAAAGGCTCCATATAGAGTAATGGTTGAAAATAATTTAAATTACATTTCTGTTTATACATATTTTCACCTGAGGCTAGCTGAAGCATAAAAGCCAGGCCATTTAAACTGCTTAGGGCTATTTCTGTAACAAACAGAGCAGAGAAATACAGAGCCATTACTCATTTCCAAAATACATATTAAGTTGCCTTTCATGCGGACCACACTACAATGCATAAATAAATGAGATTGCCAAGCTAATTTTAAGTTTAATTTTTGCACTAATTTTCCTCACAATACACTTCAACAAATTTCATAGCCTTCTTACGAACAGGCCCTCTGCCATTTGAGATACAGTTAGTGAAATCAGCAATGTCATTTAGCCTCAGGAGAACTAAGAAGTATTAAAAGTGATTCATTAATGATTAATTTTTTTTTTTTTTTGCGATAAATTCAATTTTGCACCATTGCTGAGTCTGGTACAATGCAAAAATATAGGGTTCAGTCTTCATTTCCTGAATACCTTTCACTTCATGTGGAGCAAAAGAAGTTCGGAAAATTTAATGTGTGGTACTCTATTTACCTGAAAATTAAGCTGTTGTGTTGCAAACCTGAATATACGGGTTTCACTTATATGCCTAGTGATCCATTATCTGTTTTCATTTTTAATGTATAAAAAGTGTGAACTTGAGTTGCTTCCTTTAAGGACAGATAAGTAAAAGTGAGTTCCTCTTTCACGTGCTAGCTTCCTGCAGTACGGCATACACTGACACTCACAAGTCATTCATAGGTTCTCTGCATTATTTAACTACTCCCGCATGAACATGCAAACTGATTTTTTTCCATTGTAACCTAGAGAGGTCTCCAGCTGCCTGTACTGAAGGGGATCTGCACAGGTTTCTTCCAACATTTTATCAAAAACAACAGACTAAAATATAGCATATTATGTTAAATGGTGACTTTCTCCTTATGTGTACAGTCTTCAAAGGACAGACGAAAAGGAAATAACATTTTCTCTAAAGCTACAGGCAGCTGCAGAAAAAACAGTTCCTTCTAGGAGCAGATACTTCTTTTTTCTTTTTTCTTTTGTCTTATTGTTGCCCTACATGTCCTTTCTGGTAGTCTTCTGTACCTGCCAAAATATCTGATGCAGTATTGCGTTCTTTAATGGTGGTGTAGTTTGTACGTACTAAAACTAGCATAGGTAATCTTTGTTTCTTGGTACCTTGTTCCCAAGGAGCTGAACTAGTGTTAAGGATTCTGCGACACTTTAATGCAATTGCTCTTAAAGATACTCATTTATTTAATAGGGATACAGGAAAACTAGATGAAATGAACTGCCTGAAGACTGATAATGCTGAGAATTGTATAACATACTTACCTTCAAATGAACTCTAAACTTTTCGAAGTTCTGTGATGCAAGGTTTGGACTTATTATTTTTGTTTTTTAAAAAATACAGTGGAGGTTAGATTTGCAGTAGAGGTATTGTAACATATTTGCAATAGAGGTTTTGACTGTTGTGATATTTGACTTTTCTGAAGAACAGACTTATTCTGTGAGTATCTGAGAACATTTGAGAGCTTAATTCACTTCCCATTTCATTCAATGAATAAAATTCCATTAATTTCAAGGTTGCAGAATCGACCCACAGATAAATAGCAATGCTAAAGCAAGTCTTGTAATGCTAATTCCTGGTACTTATAAACCCTTCATTTAGTTTTTATTTTGAAAGAACAGTAAGCCAGTTTACTCAGTACTGACACTATTCTGTCTTTAAAACTCCTTTAGAAACAGCTCACTTGCAAATTCAGCTGAAAGGAACAATGTTCCTCTTTTCTTCTTGCCCCTAAACTTAACTGCAGGTGGTCAGTGGACCCCGTAGCTAAAAGTGGTCACTGCATGACTTATCCTCATACTGACTGGTACCATGATATGGCATTCCTCTGAGAGTCATTTTTGTTAGAAGAGAATCAAAACGTCCCACTCTCAAAGTCACAAGTGTTACTTTCATCTCCTGGTCTTATCACTGCAGGTATCTATCTCCAAAACCAAACTGACTAAATAAATTAGTTGTGACATGTTACTACATGATTCCAGTTTACAGAAGTGAGCTAAGGAACATCATCTGGATACAGCCTCAAAACTGTAGCCAGTATTTCTAGCACTGCACAGGAGTTTGAGGCTCATGTTTCTAGAGTGCAAGCTGTATTCTGCCTCATCCCCTTTTTTTCATTCTCTTTTTCTACCAGCTCCATTCCTCTATCTCCATTTTCTTCTTGCATTAATATAGGAGTGGAACTGCTGTATTGGAGGAGATAACATCCTTGGAATTTTCTGTCTTCTGAGTGCTCTGCATCCAACAGGCTTTTAAAGTCAGCTGCCTCACTTATAGTCTGTTAACAACAGAACTACAATCACTTAAAGGAATAGTCTTAATTTTGTAATCACTACCAGAAACTAACAACTAATTACTAGTCTAGATTTTTAATACATCAGTCCTCATGTCTCACTCCTTCAGTTTTCATATCTGATACCATTGGCAGTTCTGCTACACTCTCCTGGATACACCATTACCAGATACTTTCTTCTGTTTTTAAATGAAGACTCTATTAGGAATTATCACCCTAAGAGTAATCGCCAAAGGGACAAGAAAATTAATTAAAAATTCTGAAGTAAAAAAAAAGTAGTGAATTAATTTTCGAGGATTGGAAAGTCTAAAATTTTAAGATTTTTTTTTAATCTGCATTGAGTTAAAACCTCAAAAGCATGAAATGTAAAGCTATTAAAGGCATACTGTTGTTATTCACTCTAAAAATGACCTATAGTAATGGACATTTAGCTGGTGTGTGGGCAACAGGTCTTCCTCCTAATTCAGACCAGAGAGCTGAACAAGGATCCTTTGTATCTCAGATGAGGTCTTGTACTTAGTGGCTGTTGAAAGGCCATCTCCTGATTCTTCTTGGTAGATCTATTTCACTATGTAGAACTACATGTCTGGCTGATGGTCAAGCAGAGTGCTTACTTGGGAAGTTACTGTCATGTTTAAACCATGGGTTTGAAAGGGACACCACAGCTGTGAAGATGTATCTATGATTTTCCAGGTCAGTACCCTTCCTGATGCATTATACTGGAGTATGTAAAACATTTATTTCTCTTTCACCAAGCAATCTATTCTCGTCAAAACAGATTCTTATGAAAATGCTCTTATCAGCTGCTTTTTCTTTTTCTTTCTTCTTTTTTTTTTTTTTTAGCTTTCCCCAGAGGAAAAAAAGCCCCATATTTGGCCATGAAGTATGCAATCAGTTTTAATAATAGGTGCTAATTTCAGTGCATGCTGTTAGGGAAACATAATCATAAGTACCAGTCCATCATTTATACAAGTCATTATACATCTTGCATCAGAAAGGTTAGTCTCAAGTGTCTGATATACAGACACTCAAGTTCTGAATGTTTTTTTGTAATGATCCACAGCACACAACTCTAGAGTCAAGTCTATCATTCTTTTTGGGCCTGGAATGTTTAAATCTAAGTGTTCCTTTAGTTCTAGCAATAGAGGCTGAATTTTAGCTACAAATGATCCCTGCTGATGACCCTGCGAGCCAGGTGTAAACAGCCATGATTTGTCACACTTGACCTTTGAATAAAGGTGAAATTTTTGGAATGTCTAAAGAAAATCCCTTGAATCATATCTTAATTATGTTCACATGGAGGGGGAAAAAGTACAGACACTAAAACAATAAATAAATAAATAAATAGATAAATAGGGAACTGTCTCTTTAAAATCCCAGAACTACACAGAACTGTCTTGAATTAGTATTTCGAAAAGAAGTGCACTTGTTCATGACCTCAGATTAATATCAATGGCAAAAGTTTTACAGCAGGAAAGAGCATAAAGTGCAAGTGTAAAAGCACTTCTAAAGTTGTATGTATTAATTATATATTTTTAGCATCTCATTCTTCAATGACAAATAAAAATTTGTTATTAGAACTCATTAGACAAGACAGTGTCAAGGAAGTAACTTGTTACAGATCCTCCATCACCAGCTGATCTAGAGCAACTTTTTACATAAGTATGAACCTTTTACTCCTTCAACAATAAAGACAGTGCAGATTTTTCCTTTTTTAATCATTAAAATAAATTTTTAAAAAATAGTAACGCAACATCTAACAATGGTTCACTTATAAGATCCTTAGCTTGGCCCTGAAGACTTGAGATCCTTTATTCTCTTTCACAAACATTGAGTGTGTCCAAAAAAAGTGCAAGGTGGTGAAATCAGGTATCTTAATTTGGGCACCTAGCTTGCTCAGGTACATTGCAGGACTAGTGAAGCAACTTTCACCTTTCAACTTTGCTGTAAAGATAACAGAGAGATTAAGTGATTTTGAATCCCTGAAAATTAGTAAAAATCTTATCTGCTTCCATTAAGATACACATATGAAATATCTAGTCCTTCTAAGGTTCCTACCTCTCACTGACAATGGTGTAAGCTAAGTACCTTATGGGGACAGCCTCACTAGGCGTTTGGTTAGGTGTCTGCATTTAGCACCCTATATCTGAAATAAACTTACTTGGATCTTGTCATTTCCTTTTGGTTGCATTATAGGAGCTTGGAGTCATGCAAAGCTAGCCAGCTCCCTACGGAATTTATTATTGTGCATTGCATGCCAGGGTACCTAATTCATCTTTATATAGTGTAGCAGGAGCCTGTGTATTGCCTTTGTGGACCTTGATTTCAGTTTGGTTTATGGTTATGGTTTATGGTAGGGTTTTTGTCCCTACAAAGGCTCGAGACATTCATTTACAAGTCTTAAACTTGAGAATTCAGTTTAAAAGGCAAATAGGAAGAAGACAAGAGCTAATTCTTGTTAAAGGATGATGACCTTAAACTTCAACTAGGAGACTCCTCAACAAAAATGCATGTAGAGGTTGAAAATCCATTCTTTTCCAGGGATTATTGTAGAAGTTAATGTAAGACAAAGCAATGAACAATTCGTAACTACTAAATCTCCGACTCAAGGGTCATTGTGCAGAAAAGTGTTGGAGACTGGGAAATTATTTTAAAAAGTGGTCATTGAATGCTTACTTTGTTCTATGACTCGCCCCTAATTATCTTCTTTTGGAGAATGGATGCTACAGTGTTTTGTTACCCTTATAATATCGTATATTAACATTCTTCAGAATTCAGTTTCCCTAAATACCAAACTACTGTGCTGCACTGATATTGCTTTAGCAAAGCTAATAACCTTGTACCTGAAACTTGTATATTATTCTGATTGCAACCACAGTAGCTGTAGTCCTTAGGCCCCACTAGAGAAGTGGTTTACGCTTTTCCATGTTTGGCAGCATACTGATATTCTGTACTTACACTTTAAAAAAATCCTGTCTGCCCTCTACTCTTATTTCTGAGGAGCTGTTCCTCACAGAAAACTATAAATCCTGTCCATCAATACAAATGGATACTGTACTTGCGAGTTCTATCAAAAAAAAAAACAAAACCAGGAAATACTGATTTTGAAAGCTGGAATAAAAATTGAACAGAAAAAGAAATTTAATCAGGTAATTCTGTGTGCATTTATGAGAGAAATCCCTTCTCTTTCTTGTAACCTCCCTTGCTTTCCTAAAATTTACCTAAAGATTTTCAGCTAAAAAGGCAATTTCTATTTACAGGAGTAGCTGAAGCAATTTAAATAAGTTAGGCTTAAAATAAATATGTAAGATTTCATATATCTCACTGGAACGCATGTTAAAATACGTCCTTTAAAGAGTGAGAGATGAAGAACTTCCTTTCAAATTGATCCAAAATGAAGGAATTGCTTAATTTGAAGGGTGTAGATTTTAAAGGTTAAAGGTCTGAGCCTGCCTAGCTCACATGTTTAAAGCTCACCATGACTCTGAGTACGCAGTAACAGTGATACACTCGATGTCCCTTGATTACTTCAGGTTACCAAAGGATTTTCTAAATGCTGCCTCATCTACTGGAGGCAAACTGAGACACAAGTAACTTCAGAACAAACCTAGGAGTTTCTGTATGATCGGATCTCCTTTTCA
>NW_010404036.1:0-5983 GCF_000710305.1 Buceros rhinoceros silvestris | reverse complement strand
CAGCAGGAAAACTCTAAATAACTGGAAAACTAGATCTCTTGGCGGCCACTTTACATTATGTAATCTGTTAATAAAATTACACCCTTGATATTTTCTAAATATATCATCATATACATCATATATATCATACATCTCATAGCTATCATACATACCAATATATATGATATATACTTCATCACATGTTCTTTTTGCTGTGATACGAAGGCTGTCTTCAGATTGATAAAATCTCTGCTCTACATGCACAACATTTGGAAATAACTGCAACCACAAGCCACGTTACTCAAACAAGTGGCTTAAGAAACCAGGACATATTTAATGTCACCTTTTTACAAATACCTGGTTATTAATCATGACTATACCTTTATTTATACTCTCGTACTCAATCCATGAGTGTCTGATTGATTCAAACAGAGCAAAATTTCAAATTCATCTGATGCTGACACAATGTTTTACATATAAGTCTCTCTCTAACACTTATTATACAATTATATATGCTCACTTCTGAGAAACACTGCAAAAATATTTGTGATTTCCAAAACACAGGTACAGGGAGTATGTAGGAGTGATAATTGCGTGATATGAAGGGAAAAATTACATAAATTCATGAAGTGTTCTGTTTTACACAGAATGTTTTACACATTTTGAAGTCAAGGAGGATATACAAACATGAAGAAGTCCAGCGCTTTCTGGCCAAATGCCAGCCACATAAAGATCAGCCCAGGTCTTAGTAGTGGCTGAAGCCACTAGTGACGGATTTCTTCTTACAATTGGGTGCTAGCTCTGAAGGGCAGTTTCACTGCAAAGCAGTGCATTTACATTCACCTTTTATTCCACCATGACACCTAAAAACAGACAGTGTTGAAATCTGAAGGGAAAAAAAGGACAATTTTATGACCACAAAGATCTGTTTGAGTTTCTAGAAGTTCTCCTATATGTTCTGTCT
The DNA here is from genome assembly GCF_000710305.1 of Buceros rhinoceros silvestris. Taxonomy (NCBI): domain Eukaryota; kingdom Metazoa; phylum Chordata; class Aves; order Bucerotiformes; family Bucerotidae; genus Buceros; species Buceros rhinoceros. The sequence goes on along the minus strand of NW_010404036.1, from coordinate 5,040 downwards.
TGCTGGGCTTGAAGATATTTTCCTAACATTCAAATTACTATTTTCTGAAGTTAAGGAGGAGAAAACAATACATTAAAAAAAAATCTAAAACCTTCTAGAAGAAAGTTAGGAGTCTGTTTCTAAACAGTGCATGACATACATTGAACATAAGAGATCAGACAAATATTCTGCTCAGGATATCATGCAGACTAGAGGTGGCTAATCCATATATCACAGGACAGGAGAAATAGATCGGATGTTCTTGGTTTTGATGGGGAAAAATATCTGAAATTAGTAGGCAGGTTTATCTTTAACCCAGTAGAGTTTCAATCACAAAAGAGTTTGTTCATGATTTAGTGGTGTTGAGGATAAAATGTACTGTGTTTATTAACAAGGGCTTGTTGTGCGCTCATTCAAATTCACAAATACAGATTCAGTGTTTTGCTGTGCTGGTTTCAGTGCCTTCATTTGATTGAAAAGCTCTGTGATATGCATCGCATGAAATGCAACACAAATCCCTCACAGTGAGTACCCTACCATTCTGTCCTTTCTCTTTCTTATCAGTGGGAAATCAGCCTGGTCAGCTCTGTGAAGCAATGTCCAACAGCATCATGATAATATACCTGTTTGATATTGAGGTGATTGATAGGACACAGTCAGCATTCACATTACTTAAAATCTAATACTATGACAGCTTTTAATTTAGGCATTCTTGTACAGCTAACATTCAAAGCTGTGTCTGGTCCTCTGTCTGTAACGACCTCCCTTATTAAAGAAAGTAACTTCAAATTTGATGCAGATGGAGGCAGTTAACAAGATGTTGATCTAGTCACCCATTTGAGTCACAGCAACAAAAAGAGAGTAAAATGTTCTGCTAATGAAAATATTGTCTATAGCTAAGGGTTATTTTAGATGAGATGGCTAATATCCTGAATTGTTTATATAATCCTATTACTTCCTTTGTAATATAGACTACTGTGTCTTCTGTTTAGCCAGTACAATTACGATAAAAATAGATGGTGTTTCACTCTCCTGTTTAAATGTTGTATTTGCTTTGGCTTCTGAGTGTGGCTCCATGAAAACATATACCACTGAGGTTTCAGATAGATAGGCACATTTATTAAATAAAACCATGAAAACTTTACCAATTTATCTACACCCAGCACGATGAACTACAGATTGTACAATAAACAACTAAGAAAAAATAACATCTGATCTTTCACTATGGCATAAATGCTATGCAAGAGAGAAGGTGCTTTGAGAGTATTAGGCTGTATTATCTCAATCTGCTAACTTTCTTCATGGTCTTTAAGAAATTTTGATTCTCAGTGAGGATAGCATTGCATACGCCAGTATTTCAGTCATAAAGCTTTCTTTGAGACTAGTATTCACAGGGATACAGAGAGTCTTACTGTGACAAGATCTCTGAGATCTTCAACAGTTTCAAGGGATTTCAAAAACCTTTTCAAAGGCTGACGAAGAAGAGTTATTCATCCTGATACTAAGCTAAACAGTTAATCATCAAGCTTCTACTATCACAGCACCTTAATTTATTTAGGACTCCAAGAATAAATTAGAGAAAAGCATGTACTATTTTAATTAAATAAGCTTGAGGAACTCACACACTTAAAAGTAGAGCTGTTGGAAAGTAAAATTATACATCTAAATACATGATTTAATCAATTATTATCCATATTATTATAATTGTAACACTTCCAAACCAAAATCTAGACCAAATGCTTAACCTACCCACCTGTCACAGTCCAGACTAAAAAGTTGGTATGGGAGAAGATTTTTTTCCTTCTGCAGTCTACCCTTTCCCTTGGCAGCTCCAATCCCAACTTCAGCAATACTGCCTCAGATGACCCTTAATCAAGGACCTCCAACCATATACCAGAAGAAAAAGATATCAATGAAAAACTCTTTCTGCAGTGTACTCCTTCCTGACCTTTGTAGCCCTTCAAGTGATGTTCCAGGATTTGTCTATTTCAAACTCAGCCCTAAATGATAAACTGTTTGTCATGGTTAAGCTTTAGCCAAGTACCCTCAAATGACACAGAGAAAATGGTTTTCAGGTGAGAAACTTCTCTAAAGCACAAAATTTCCCTTTGCAGCCCCACATGAGCTAGAACATCAGGCTCTGTTTGTTTTCCAACCCCAAGCCCAGACCTCAAATTTGGCCTCAAGATGATCACTAGCCAGGGATTCCCAGACATGGCCAAGATACACAGGTCCTCAGAGAAGAAACCTGTCTTCAGTGTAACTATCCTTTGTCTGCTGCTTTGAGACTCAACTCTCACTGAAAGTCTAAATTTTTGTCTCTAACTGTAACACTAATCACAGCCTTAACTTTGGCCTTGGACTTAGTCTTGGCCAAGGTCTCCCTGCTAGGACATCAACTACTAGCATACAGGACAGCAGGAGCTTTATCGTCCAACCCTCTTTTGAACTCCCCAAGTGTTGTCCTAAGTGGGAGTTGCCTAACATGCTCAGTGGTGATACTCAAATCCCATCACTCAGAAACAGGCACTGCACACGTAGTTCCCTATGTCTATAGTCTGCAACAGGTTAGGGGCTATAGATCCAAGAGATTTTTATAAATGGTGATCTCAGTTTTCCCAAACCACTCTCTAAAAAACCATCTATATCTTAATCTCCACAGTAGAAAAAATCATCAAAACCAACATTTCTTTAACTCACTTGAACTATTAAAACTTACTAAATTTACTTCAACATTCAGAACTTAGGGATCAGCTGGAAATAGATGTTACAGAAGCTGTTTTATCCTCTTTGAAAATCTCTGATAATTTTTTTTTAATTTCTTTTACCTTTTTTGTAATTCTAAAATGAGACTTAGCCCAGCGTTGTTAGTGCAGGTGGTAGGAACCTTATTTGTTTCCTCACAATAGCTAGAGAGATATTACATGGAAATCTGTAATCTGCTTTACAGAAAGGGGAGAAAAACTTCAATACATTTCCTACCGACAAATTTTAAAATTGTTTTACATGATTTTGTGAACTTTTCGAAGTTACAAATGGTACCCAACACAGAAGTGATCAATCAATGTGAATGCATAGGGTTACCTGAGGAAACATGACAGATAACTTTTTCAAGTACATTTGGATTTTGCATTTTTGGAGTTCTCCTATTCTATAGACTTCTGTAACACCTCCTGCTGCAATATAATGAAAAAAAAGTTTAGTGATAGAATCTTGAGTATGCAAAGCAGCACACTAAGCACTGCTTTTCCTGTGGTGTGTCCATATACCTCCCTCTACTTGGTAGGTAGAGGGTTATCACCTTGAGAGACTTGGAAAGCCTGATGTCACTCTTCATTAACAGATATTTCCAAGTGTTTATGGTTTTGTTTTTTTTTTAAAAAAAAGGAAGAAAAAGTTGCAATTTCCAAATAACATTAGCAAATAAGTCATTGAAACAACTATCTGTTTCTACCCCTTGTAACATAACCTATACATAAAGTTTGGGATTTCTTTATTCTAGGAATACCAAAGCTCACGAACTGCACAGCCTGATATTTATTTTGGCAACTTGTGGTAATACCTCAGAATAACCACCTTTTAGCTGTCATTATACCAGTGTCTTTTGATATCATAACCATCTTCAAACACTCTCAGTTACAGAGTGTAAACCGCTTAGCTGGAATTAATCAACTTTCCCTTGTAAATTACATCATTACTTCCTCCACCATAAATCTATCCTGGCTCCTCTAATCAATAGTGCAATTCAACAATGCAGAGTCATAGGTTTCTTAATGTAAGAGCCATTGGGCTTTGTTCTGAAGAACAAAAAGCATAAAAAAAGGTATCTCGCAGTCACAGCTTTGTTTTTGCATGTGAAAAGGAAAGGCAGCTGGCCAAATATACTTGCAGAAAGTTTAATTTTAACAACTCAAAAAATAATGAAGTTATGAGATGTAAACAAAGTGATTGTAGAAAAATGTGACTCATGATAATTAAAATTAAATCTAACTAAAAATATAATCCAGAAAATGTTAGTGGAGTGTTGAAAATACGAGATATAATGAGAAATATTGGAACTTATTCGCAGTACTAAAACAGCGTGCAGCAAATTAAGAGCCTTTCTTCTGAAATATTTTAAGTCAGTATGTTCTTGTTAGAGAATGATTTATCCTGAAGTCATTAATTACTCCATAGATTAAATATTTATTAACTTAACTCTTCTAGAGTGTAAGTCAGCTTAGCAACCTTCTTTGATCTAGACATTTGATTTTTCTCAACTTCAGCAGTAATCATATAAGCAAAACTGAGGCAGGTATTTGTTCCATAGTCATAAAGAATAGGAAATTTGTCTTTGTTTAAGGTTATGCCAGACTTTAATATTGGAAGGGTACCCATATGTCACTGGTTTGGTCGAGGTTGAGTCAAGGTCCGGTAACGATAATACCTTCCCCTATTCCAGCAGAAAAAGGGGAAGGGAGAAAAGAATTAGCGAGACCTCTAATATGCTTTTTTTGAAAACTGAAACAAACTTTAATAACACAACAAACAGAAAAATATTAAATACAAAAAGAAAACCAGTAAGATATTGAGGGTTTTTAGGAAATGGAAAGGTGAGGGTTAAAACCCTGGGACAGAAAGTAAAACCACGGCAGTTCAAAGATGCTGACGGCCACATGGCGGCAGTTACAAAGAAAAACCCACGGCAGTCAAAACACCGCAGTGCCACGTGGGGAAAACCAAAACCAGCACGATTTTACCAGTCTATCGTGGATTAGAGGCAGAAGCAGGCAAAACAAACCCGGTGGCGAAAAGCGTAGCAAGCAGGGAAACGGCTCCTCGGGGGGTCCGGTCAAGCAGCGAGCACTGGCGGGCGCACGGCATGGCTTCTCCAGCGTGGCGGCAGAGAAAGCGCGGCTCGTTAGAAGCGACAGGGGAGGGCTCCGATACCCTGCGGCGCGCAATTCCCGGGCTGGTCCCTCGTGGCGGCGGCGCTTTGCCAAGGAAGCGGGGGTGGCGGCACTCCAGACGAGCGCTGCTCGTGGCGGCGTGCAGCGAGAGGGCTTGGTCCCCACGGCGCGG
>NW_010404035.1:28821-35122 GCF_000710305.1 Buceros rhinoceros silvestris | reverse complement strand
CCTGGCTTGTATCAGCACTGGTGTGGCCAGCTTGAGGAGGGTAGTGATAGTCCCCCTGTACTTGGCACTGGTGAGGCCACACCTTGAGTACTGTGTCCAGTATTCAGTATATTGGGCCTGTCACTACAAGAAGGACACTGAGGTGCTGAAGTGTGTTCAAAGAAGAGTCACAAAGCTGGTGAAGGGTCTAGAGCACCAGACTTATGAGAAGCAGCTGAGTGAACTGAGATTGTTCAGCCTAGAGAAAAGGAAACTCAGAGGAGACCTCACCACTCTCTGTAACTACGTGAAAGGAGGTTGTAGAGCTGAGTGAACTGGGGTTGTTTAGCCTAGAGAAAACAGTGCTTGGGGACATCTCATCACTTCCTACAGCCTGAAAGGAGGTTGTAGCAAGGTAGGGGCCAGTCTGTTCTCCCAAGTAACAAGCGATAGGAGAGGAAGTGGCCTCAAGTTGCACCACAGGAGATTTAGATTGGATATTAGGAAAACTTTCTTCACCAAAAGGGTTGTCAAGCACTGGAACAGGCTGTCTGTGAAGGTGGTGGAGTCACCATCCCTGGAGATATTTAAAAGATGTAGTGCTGATGGACATGGCTTAGTGGTGACCTGGCAGTGCTGGGTTAATGGTTGGACTTGATCTTAAAGGTCTCTTCCAACCAAAACAATTCTGTGATTCTGTGATTTTATTAATTGTGTTATTTTTTTTCTTTATCCTGAATTAGTTTTAATGGTGGCAAGTACCAGAGTTCTTCTGTTACCTCCAAACAGGTGTGTTTTACTTTAAATTGTAAAAGCTTCTTAAAGCCAAAGAGTTGAAAAGGATTAGAACATTCAGAGAATATAAAATGAGGGTGGTGTATTGTATAATAACTCATCAGTTACTGTCTTGAAGAATGCAGACAGGTATTACATGAGTGTTCTTAAACATGATTTAAGGGAGATTATATGTTAGTTATTTCTCCTAAGTAATTCTCCTAGTAATTCAACTTGTGAATTATATGTCACCTCTGCAATACAACTAACTGTTTAATCAAAAACTTATGTCATCTGGGGCTTCTTGAAGAAAACTTACTTATCTGGTATTACCCAAGACACTTCCTCTTGAGATTCTTCTGAAAATTCTTGGCTTTGGTGATGTAACTCAAGTGTAATAGTTTCTCAAAAGGACAGACAGCTGTAGTTCTAAATGAGGTCACGTATGATGAGACCTGTTCTGAAAGATGTTGACTTGGTCTTTCTTCTGTACCTTATGGTTAGAAGTGGGGTGGGGGGTAGTTAATGTTTTATTCTTATAAGATCTGAATCTCTGACAACGATTTAATCTTTTTCTATGTCACTATAATGATGAAAACAAATCTTTTTGGTGGATAGGATTTCTTGAATTGCAAGAGTTACCAATAATGTAATCAGTCATACTGATCTTTCTATTAATACCAGCTTTCTTAAGGGGGAGTTAAAATTCTTCAGGTTTGTTACCTCAATAAGGTATTCTGTTTCTTTTCCTTCTAGGCTATTTACTTTCTAGAAGAGAGGGTCAAGCAGGATCCCCTGAAAAGCCATTGTCTGATCTGGGTCGTCTCTCATACTTGGCTTACTGGAAAAGTGTCATATTAGAATACCTTAACTGCCACCATGAAAAACAAATCAGCATCAAAGGAATGAGTCGAGCTACTGGAATGTGTCCACATGATATTGCCACAACTCTGCAACAACATAGCATGATAGATAAAAGAGAAGATAGGTCAGTGAATCTTGTCAACAGTTTTTAAAATACTGAGACAAAGCTTTCAGTTTTTATACTTAAAAAACAGTTGCTGTGAAAAATGTCTGTATAAAATTCTGACTTTAAAATTAATGATAACCATCTTTATGAAGACATTAGTACAGCTGGGTCTTGTTAATGGGGTCTTACATAAAGAGTTTTTCTCCCTACAAAACTGGTAGGTTTTTTGGATCCTCTTTCATGTTAATGGTTACTGGAAGGGTGTGGCCAGCTTGAAACATTTTCAGTGAAGAATTTTGTTTTATTCAGGGTCATCTTGTGTAAGTACAGTTCCTGACTCTTGCTTTGCAAGTATCTTGATTTGAATACCAGCGAGGGGAAAAAAAAATGGGTTTGAGGGTGACAGTGTCTCTCTCCACACACGTTTTTTCAATCATTACTGAATTCACACCATCCATGGGATCTGATCAGCTCTACATGAAACCCTCCTGCTGCCCGAGGTAGTGGGAATGCAAGTTTCTATTTAATGTTATGATCAGTGTTGAAAGTTAGTGCACTGAGAAGGTGAGTTCCAGTTTTGTGAATACATCTTATGTGATATTTTAGATTTTAAGTGGGTTGGTTTAGTTTTTTGGGCTCTTCCCCACCCCACCCTCCAAAAAAATGCCTTAAATGACTTTCAATGATATTCGTGTTTCTGAAGAGCTTCTTAATTCTTTCTGGATATTCCAATCTTAGAAACTTTATAATTAAGCAAAAGTGCCTTACATCAGTAGGTTGCTAAAAAATAAAATGATGGTCAGAAATAGCTCAGCTTCAGTAACTTTTATGTTCACTAGCACTAGTACTCAAAACCAGTAAGGTTTGAACTAGTAAGAATGCAAGTCTTCAAAAAGGAGATTGGCTTACAGGATGGTGTTATGAGAGTAGTAAGAAGAGTGCTGTCATTGCTTTAAAACCTTAACTTTCCTGGGTGCTTATTTACGGACGACCTAATGGGACAAATGAATTGTAAGAGAGAATCAAATATGTAGTCATTGCTTACATGCAGCTTCTGCCTCGTCATAAGTCACTAGAAGCCCTGAATACTGACTCCAAGTTAGAAAATAATGTTTTTTCACGCGTAGAATTCAAAATACATTATGAAACAAAGTGGGTTAGGTTTTTTCCACAGGTGGTAAAGCTTAGACAGGAACATGAACTGACTTGGCTAAATCTATCAAGAAGATCTGTGGCTGAGCCACGAAAAGCAATCACATCTTTGAAATTCCTGCCACTTACCTTGGGAATCAAGTATTGCTTCTTAGGATTTCCTAAGAAGTATTTTGTTAATACTTCTTACAGGTAGAGAAGTAGCAGTTTGTCAAAATTCTGTGAAAAGGGTACACCTCAATCTGAGGGTTTTTTTTAAAGTGTTCTATCACTGAAAAGCAATGTTGTCACTTAACCTACCTGAATTTTACAGCATTTTAAATCCTTGCTAAAAAAAGCCAAAACAAAAACCAGCATATTTTTTGTGATTTAGAATTGTGTAGTTCTCTGTAACTGGGGACTTTGGGATGTGTGCTAGTGTATTCACACACTGTGCAATATATTGTGTTAGTCTTCACCTACTTTTGATACATTACTTCATTTCATACTAATTAGAAAGTTGTTTTCTACTGCATCAGCATAGGACTAAGGTACATTTTTATGCTTCGTTAGAAAACCTCTGTTTCTGACTTGTTTTCTTGTCCAGTTAGCTGCCATATTCACTTGTAATATTAATGACTTTCCCACTCTTTACTGGATGATCCACAGTGTTTTCTATTCATGCTTGTATGTCATATTAGAATTGGAAATTGTTCTGGCAGTGGCTGAAGTGCCAACACTATACCTCTTGCGCGCATTTAGAGTATAAACTAGAGTATAAATGATAAAACCTTTACTTTACTTTCTTCTTTACCCTAGTGGTGTTTAGTATCTAGCTTTCACTTCATAAACTATTCATAAACTTCCTCTTAGTCAGTCAGTACTGTAAGCATGTTATCTACATGTGTCAGCTGATATTTTTAGTTTGATGTATCCATTTATTTATCCATGTATTTTCACATGTTGCTATGCAAAAGGATTTAAACTGTAAGAATGTTCTTTTAGGTGATCGCTTTCCAAAATAAATTACTGTTTATTGGATTGTAGGTTTGTAATTATTAGAAGGGAGAAGCTGATTTCAAGTCATATGGAGAAACTGAAAGCAAATCCACGCATCAATGAAGTAGATCCTGAAAGCTTGAGATGGACTCCTTTGTTAGTTTCTAATGCTGCGGTTTCTGAAGAAGAGAGAGAAGCAGAAAAGGAGGTAATAGCAGAAACTTCTCATTCTCAATTTCTCTTCCTTTGGATTTCATTACTCTGGATATTCAAATTAGGCTTTCTTAAGTAGAGCATTTTAACTTTGACCACTGCTTAATGATAGAGGACACTGATGCTATTGTAATGCACAATTTTTGGAAGTTGAGCGGCAAGATGTGCTGACTTTGGGGGGATGAATATGAAAACTTAAAACATGAATCGCTTGTAATAGAGCTGTATTTATCAGTCGATGTAGTCGAAGAGCATGTAATCAGATCAAATTTGGTGCAGAGCTCAGGGGCTGCAGTGTCAATCGATTCTTTGTGTTAAGAACTTGCTCAAAGTGATCCATGTCAGTGAGCATGTAATGTAGTGCTAAAGGACTTAAATCAATTCACTGCATCATTAATAGTGCTAAATATCCCATGAAATGCAATCTTCTTTGGTTTGTTATCCTAACTGTTGTAAAGGAGCTACTAGATGATTCAGCCGAAATGTTGTTGCTAGGTTAGCCAGGAGTGCTAATCAGGGTTGACTTATTGTAACTCTGTCGCTAAAGGATATGGCTAAGTAAAGGATATGGCTAGGTAAATGCTGTTTCAGTGACCCATTATTTTAACCTCAACCCTTCAGGCTGAGCGTCTGATGGAACAAGCTAGCTGCTGGGAAAAGGAAGAGCAAGAAATATTCTCCACGAGAACTAATAGTAGGCAATCACCTGCAAAAGTACAATCTAAAAATAAATATTTGCGATCTCCAGAAAGTGTGGCAGTGGTGGGGGAGCGAGGTCAATCCACAGAGCAATCTAAAGAAAGCAGCGAGGAGGATGGCGGGGATGAGAATCAGCAGAGTTCGCCTCCCCGGCTGACAAAGCCACAGTCGCTGGCCATAAAAAGAAAGGTGTGTTATTTCAATGGTTTGGTTTAAAGTCATTCATCTTTGATTTCAATCTAATTGTTATCATCAAAATGACAATCTGGGTTTTTTTACAAACATTGATTAGACTGTTTTAATTATTTCTGGTTTGTTTGGAGACCAAACAACTCCTGTCATATGTTTTTTCCCCTCATTCAGTTTTTTTATCTTTTAGGTTGTTGTGTTCTAGTGACACAAAGTCAGAATTCCCTGTTAATTTTGAAAATAGGGATTGCCCTCTGCTGTTTGGCATTGGTATTGGTTCAGTATTTTACTGGCTCTTCTTTTTTTTCATTTTAAGGTGGAGTCCAGCTTTGTGAGGTTTGTGTTTTTATTGTTTTTAATGTATGAACTCCTTAAAGGGGGATATTGTCTTTTCAAAAGCAAATGCTATTTAAAAAAAGGGTGGGTTTTTTTCCCCTTATTCTTCTAATTTCCAAGAGATTTAAATGTTAAATTCCGGTTACTACCGTGTTTACATAATTCTGAATTTCACTGAAAAATTCAGTTATTTGAATGGTTTAAATTAGTAAACTAAGCCATCCCCAAATTATACAGCACTCACCTTATATGTATTTAGGTGTCTCTGGTGAGAATTAGAGAATTGGAGTGTCCCTTTGTTTATACTTTAGATGAGCAAACTTAAAAGTAAGTATAAATCTGTGAGAATGCATAACAGTAGAAATATAAACTGTTGAAAAGTTTCTTTATAGCAGCCAACAGTAGGATTCCTCTAGTGTATTGTTGAGATCCATGTGAAGCTTGAGGTGCGCTTCCTTTGCTCTTTTATCTATTTTTCTACACACATAGTTATTTATAAAATAGCAGAAAGCAGAAATGTAGAAGAATAAACTTTGATACTTGTGAAGGTTGTTTGGGAATTATAAATCTACAAAGGAGAAACGTGTAAGTACAATTTATGTAATATTGCTATGAATATTATTTGTCAGAGGAAGGTAAAAGTCACTACAGTATGAAGAAAATTCTGGTCTTAATTTTCACGTAAAGATTTGTGTGAATGTATAGGTACATACTCATTTTAACTATTTAGATGTTCTAGATGCTGTCTACATTTGAATTTGATGCAATGTGGTTTTTTTAATGAAGAAATATATTATTGCAAACTCACTTTACAGAAATCTGTGTCCAGAGTCAGCTAGCAAACAGGAATGTAGGAAGAGTTATATTTGTGGAATTATTTTTCAGAGACCTTTCATACTGAAAAAGAAAAGGGGCCGTAAACGCAGAAGGATTAATAGCAGTGTTACCACAGAGACAATTTCTGAAACAACAGAAGTGTTGAATGAGCCATTTGATAACTCAGATGAAGAG
>NW_010404035.1:14584-28748 GCF_000710305.1 Buceros rhinoceros silvestris | reverse complement strand
GAGCGTCCCATGCCACAGCTCGAACCTACCTGTGAGATGGATGGGGAAGATGATGACTTGAAGCCTGTGATTAGAAAAGCTTTTGAGTATCAACCTGGGCAGCAGAAACAGGAGGAGGAGGAGGAGGAGGAAGAGCAGAACAAGGAGGAGAAAGATATTAATTGTTACAGGAGTGGTGACACTTGTACAAGTAAGCTGAAAATGTTCTTATATCTTCACAAAATTAATTTGTCACATGGCTTTCAAAGAAATGTTTATTTTTGTCATAAATCTGGAAATTTTTAAGGAGGTTCATTTAGCCATTTTGGTCTTAAAAATCTTATGATCTCAATAATGCTTTCTGCTTAGAGCTGCTGCTGGAGCCGTTAATCTCATGTAGTTTAGTAGAACTCAATGATGGCTTCAGATTTTTTATTTTGTTTTGTTTCTATTGTGTTTACTACTTTGTTACTCCTGACGCATTAATATTATAATCTGGTTTTTCTGTTCAGAAAACAAATGTTTTCCAGTATGAAGCACTGCAGTCCTTGTCATGTTGCCAAAAAAACCTGTTATGTCCCTACAACAGGACATTTCATACCCAACAGAGCAGGGGTATTTCTAGCATGTTGTCTAACGCTGTTTTTGTGTCCTTGGTAAAGGATACAAGCAAAAAGTAAGATTTTATTTATCCACATTTCTATTCAGCATAGTTGGTAGTTCAGGGAAATGTTTTGTTGTTTCTGGGGCACAATATGTTTTCAGCACTGGGGTCCCTATTTTTTTCCCTATAGAAGAGGGGTATATGTGTTCTTTCGAAGCTGCTTTACCTAGTTTGATTTCAAGGATATTTCCTGACAGAAAAACTAGTGGATGGATAGTGAAACTACTGATGAGCTATTCTGAATGTGTACTCCTCCTTTGACTTACCAGCTCTCAAATTACGCTTATACGTTTTAATTCCAGAATGAATAACTGGATTCTCAGGCCTGTATATTTTCTTTTAGAAGCCAGTGGGTACTGTTTTAGTATTTTCATAATTACATGGGAAGTTTAATCTTTGCAATCCTTAGTTGAGGGAGCCTGCACTGATTGCTATTTTAAACAGCTTTTGTGTGACTAGAGCAACCATGCTTATGAATGTTGGTGTTGTTACAAACCAGTGCACAGGTACATTAGAATATTGCCACTTTTTCCTGCCTATCATCAACAGAAATGAATTAAACTAATAGTAGCAAATTGTGTTCCAGCTATGTCCCAGTGGTCAGGTTTGCACTGCTTTTAACTAGACTGATATTGTGTATTTGTCTGTGGGCCATGTCATCATGTTATCAACTGTAGAACTGTTATAACACTATAGTGAGAGGCAGAACTTGGCAAACAAGTATTGCTGAAGCTATTACACTCCCAAGTGCAGCATATTACATCCTGAGAACTCTCCCTTTTTCTGGTGTGTGTATGAGTGATATCTAGGGAGAGAGGAGAGAAGTGAAATGTAGTTTGGGTAGTTTGTAATAGTCAGTAGATTCATTGATTATTAGTTGACACACTCTGTGTTTAATTTCAATTATCTTCTGTCTTTTGTCATGTAATGTGAGCTGTGTCATGATACACTGCCCATGAGAAGGTAGTAGAATGAACCAGTTCTTTTATCCAGTGTTGATACTAAAGCATGATTATATGTTTGAAATGGCTTGTCCTGCAGAATGGTCAAACAGGAAACTTCAGACTCATGTTATTACTGTCAGAAAAGATTAATATGGATTAGAAGGGTCTCTGTATAAAGCGATGGCATACCTCTATTCTAAAAACAAAGGTTGATAATTAAATGTTTGAATAATATTTTTTTAGTTTATGTGTCTTGTGATTTAAATCTCTGGGATTATTCTAGTGTATAAATGGTGGTTCTGATAGTAAGTCTTAAAAGACCACCCAACAAGAATTTTACATACCTGTGGGTGTCTTGAGCTGTAGATACTATGTCATTCTACTGTAGTTTGAGATCTGTCTACAACTCTTGTTCCAGAGTTTTTTAATACATTTTGAGTTTATAAATTATTTCTGGGTTTATGTTTGAAAGTATTGATTAGTTTGTCCAAGCTAAGACTTATCTTTTGTCTCTACTTATTGTCTCCTAAAGATAATACAGAGGATGTAGCTGTGTTGGAAGAAAGCACTAAAGACAATCTTGAACCTTTAAAGAGTAAGCAGGGTTGGCCCAAAGGAGTTAAGCGTGGTCCATCCAAATGGAGGCAAAGCAAAGAAAGAAAACCTGGCTTTAAGCTTAATTTATACACTCCACCTGAGACTCCTATGGAGCCTGACTATCAGGGGTTGGTGGAGGAACAAAAGGAAGTAGCTGAAGACAAGTCCTGCTCAGTTCCTGCTGTTATAGAGGAAGCAATTAAAGAGCCTGTTGAAGTTTTACTACCACCACATGATGAGGCAAAAGAGGTAGAACCTGAACCTGTGCATCCACCCAGTGAACCTTTTGAAAAACAAGAAAATAATATGATGAAAGCTGGGGAAGTAGAAAGGAATGTAGAAGAAGGGAGAATCGATACAAAAGATCAAGAAAAAGGCAAAGCAGAAGACGTGTTTCTGCAAAAAGAGGAGTCAATGCATTTGGATGATCAGGAGGAGGAGGAAGAGGAGGAGGAGGAAGAACCTTCTCACAATGAGGATCACGATGCAGATGACGAAGACGATAGCCACATGGATTCAACAGAAGCGGAGAAAGAGGAATTGCCTGCTGAAGCTTTCAAAGAAATGCTGGAAACACAGCAATCTTTTTTAGACGTAAATGTTCAAACTGCTAATTCAAATCGGGAGGATTTAATGGATTGTGGTGTTGACCTTGCAGCTGATGAGTGTGAAAGTGATCAGAAAGAACTTGCTACAGATTCAGACCCGGTGCCTGAATCTGATGATGATCATACTGAGAACAACCAGGACCAAAAAGCTGGTGAAGAATTACATTCCGATTTCAAGGGAGGGAGTACTGAGACTATGGAGATTGATTCAGAGACGATTCAGGCAGTACAGTCTCTAACCCAAGAAGCAAGTGAACACGAAGATACGTTTCAGGACTGTGCAGAGACTCAAGAGGCCTGTAGAAGTTTGCAAAACTATACACATAATGACCAAAGTCCCCAAATGACCACACTGGATGATTGTCAGCAGTCTGACCACAGTAGCCCTGTTTCGTCTGTGCACTCTCATCCCAGCCAGTCAGTTCGTTCTGTTAATAGTCCAAATGTTGCTCCTTTAGAGAACAGCTACGCTCAGATCAGCCCAGATCAAAGTGCCATTTCTGTGCCATCTCTGCAGAACATGGAGACCAGCCCTATGATGGATGTTCCCTCAGTTTCTGATCATTCACAACAAGTTGTGGATAGTGGGTTTAGTGACTTAGGGAGCATTGAGAGCACAACAGAAAACTATGAAAACCCAAGCAGTTACGACTCTACAATGGGTAGTAGTATCTGTGGAAACAACTCTTCTCAAAACAGTTGCTCATACAGTAGCCTTACATCTAGTAACCTAACACAGAGTAGCTGTGCAGTGACACAGCAGATGTCTAACATTAATGGAAGCTGCAGTATGATGCAACAAACAAACATCAATTCGCCTCCCACCTGTAACGTAAAATCTCCCCAAGGTTGTGTTGTTGAAAGGCCTCCAAGCAGCAACCAGCAGTTATCCCAGTGCAGCATGGCCACCAATTTCACACCACCTATGCAGTTAACTGAAATCCCTGAGACTGGCAATGCCAACATTGGATTATATGAAAGAATGGGACAGAGTGAATTTGGAGCAGGGCATTACTCACAGCCATCTGCCACCTTCAGCCTTGCCAAACTGCAACAGTTAACTAATACGCTTATGGATCATTCTTTGCCTTACAGCCATTCAGCTGCTGTAACTTCCTATGCAAACAGTGCCTCTTTGTCCACTCCCTTAAGTAACACAGGGCTTGTTCAGCTTTCTCAGTCTCCACATGCTGTTCCTGGAGGACCACAAGCACAGGCTACCATGACCCCTCCCCCCAACCTTACTCCTCCTCCCATGAATTTGCCACCTCCCCTTTTGCAACGTAATATGACTTCATCAAATATTGGAATATCCCACACCCAAAGACTGCAGACTCAGATGGCCAGCAAAGGTCATGTTTCTGTAAGAACCAAATCTACGCCTCTGCCGCCTTCTGCTGCAGCCCATCAGCCCCAAATTTATGGGCGTGCTTCACAGACTGTGGCTATGCAAGGGCCCGCACGGACCTTAACGATGCAGCGTGGCATGAACATGAGTGTAAATTTGATGCCAGCCCCAGCTTATAATGTCAATTCAGTGAACATGAATATGAATACCCTTAATGCTATGAATGGTTATAGTATGTCCCAGCCAATGATGAATAGTGGATATCACAGTAATCATGGGTATATGAATCAAACACCCCAGTACCCTATGCAGATGCAGATGGGGATGATGGGAACTCAGCCATATGCACAGCAGCCAATGCAGACAGCACCCCACAGTAACATGATGTACACTCCTCCAGGGCATCATGGCTACATGAATACAGGCATGTCTAAGCAATCTCTGAACGGATCCTACATGAGAAGGTAGGCCCTTTGGAGAGACAGACTCCCAGACTGGCATATTGGATTGATCTGCACAAATATCTTTTGGAGAAGTACGATTTCAAAACCAGCAATTGGTGTGAATGCAAAAACATTTGTTGGCACCATTTAAAAGCTGTATGCAGCAGAAAGCCTTATAAGAGTTTTTCTTTTTTTCTTTATTTCTTGTTTTGTTTTTTGTTTCTTCCTTTTTTTCTAACTTTGTGGGATTTAACTTCTCTTTTCTTTGGGGGAAATTAGGTGGTTTTCCATTTTTGTTTATTTCATTGAGCTTGAAGTTCTCTGGAAAGGAAGAACTCTTTCTATGAACTGCAATTACACAGCAGCTGATGGTTCAGAGCCATTTTATGTGCCTGCTCCCATTAAAAATGCGAATAAATAGACTCCAAAACTATCAGACAGTACTGGATCGTGAGCTTTTTCTCTCTCCTTTCCCCACATGTAAATGCCTTTTAGCAGTTCTTTTATTGTATTATTTTGTTTCTGAAGGTGACACTTCTGCATGCCGCTAATGTCTTTGTTAGTGACAGTGCATTTTGTAGTACAAGTGTTGTGCTTAACAGTAAGCCATTTCTTAATTTTTTGCCTTGATTAGGTTACCCTAGTTTGAGGGGTAAAAAAAAAAAAGACAGAACTATATTTTTGTTAATTATAAAACTTGTAAAAATAATAAAAACAGCTGCAAAAGCTATTCACGTTTTGATTAGTTCAAAGGGTTTTATTGCTGTATGTTTAGTGTAAAGTTGAGACTCTTTTCCATTTTTGTGACCAGTTTCTTTGGGGCTGGGGTAGGAAAAAAGGCAGCTTTCTGTTTTATAAATGCTGTTAACGGTTTTTTTGTTGATTGAAACATCTCAGTGTTTATTTGTCAAGTTTTGAAACATTTTCATATATGTCCAAATACTTGGCAGGATTTAAAAAAAAAAAAGTAGTGAATTTGGTGTAAAGTTGCTATTTTATGGAAATGCCTCTAACTTTACATTTTCATTCCATCTGTAGATTTTTCTATCTTTATAAAATATTGGAGTTATTTTTTAAGGGAAAAAATAGAGCAGTAGCGTGTGAATAGCTCAAACTAAGCTTACAGATCGCATGTAAAAAGGCAAAAGTTATTTGTGTCTGTTTATATTGCTTCCTTTTTTGTAGCCTTTGTACCTGTACAGAGTGACTGTAAGGGCCGAGCAGAAGAGGCTTGATCATGTAAAAATAGGACCCAGTGACACTCTTGTATTTATCTGTTATCTTTTTAGTCAGTCAAAAAAAAAAAAAAACCCACACAAAAAAACCCCAAGAAACAAAAATAAAAACTGCAAAAACCAACACACACCCCAAGCTGTACATTTTAACATAAAATAAATTATGATGAGCCATTTTTAGCCTCTTGTGTCTTGTCATAGTTTGATGTTGCATGGGAATTACCTCCTGAAACAGTGTTTGTTATGGTGCTCTTATATGCTTGATCTAAAGCCCATAAAAGTTGATGGGGTTTGGATTCAGCTTAGAGCGTAAGTGTAGGTTACTCATCATAATTGCATACACCTTGTGAAAATGAAGAGTATCTAAGATTATTTTTTTTAATAATCTTAAAATATTGAATAAATATGTATTTAATACGTTACACAGTTGTCAATATTTACTGGATGAAACTTTTTTCCTATAGAAAGTGTTACTATATGTGTAAAAGGGTATATGATAGTAACAGACAGTGATTGAACTGTAACTTAATGATGGAATTGTAATCTCTTTGTCATTGTTGCTGGCTTACAAGGCAATGCAAGTGTGAACCTCTGAGCTCTGTGTATACGCCTGCATATGCACACACATATGAACACTTCTAATCTAGCAATAGAAGGTCTGTAAAAATCAAGAAGGCTGTCTATAAGTGGAGCTCGTGGGTGGACCAAGTTTAAATTGGGTGCGTGTGTGAATCTGCACCAGAAAAAGTCCTTGTAAGAACTTTTCAAAATGCTTCTAATTGTGAATGTTGCCACTGGATTCCCCTCCTCTAGCCCACTGACACTGCAGGGAGGTTGCTAGCTAAGGGGAAACGATTGGTTGTCTTGACTGAAAAATATGTCCCCATTCCAGCATATAAAGCTGCTTTATAGGTGATATTTTACGTGCTCAGAAGTCATAGAAATGCGTAGTTTTTTAAAACCCTTGAAGTGTGTGTTAGTGCCAAATCAAGAAATGGATTCATGCGCATAACCTGCTCAGTTTTGGTATGCTGGGGCAGCAGTCCTAAAATGGTGGATCTGAATGGGAGCTAAAATTCCTGGTCAGATGGTAATTTGGCAATGTGCTTTAAGAGTTCAGAATGCCTGATAAGGAGAGCATGCTACAACAAAGATCTTCGTTCATGCACTTACACTGTCAAATTTGTTTTTTGAAGGCAGAGGGTATTCATAGTACTAAAACTGTATGTGTGTTCGCCTTCAAAAAGTCACTGACACCGGGATTTGTGCTTAGGGAAAGGAGGGCTGTACTCAGCACAGCTGACATACAGCCTTTGAATGTGTATAACTAGGACTTTGTATTTTTGTGGAATAATTGCATCTCAGAGTAGCACTATATTTGTGATTTTTCACTGTGTGTTTCTACAGTGAGTGAAAAAGGCACCTTGGTCTTTATCTGCTTCTATTTAGGTTTCTCTAACTTGAAATGGAGCATCCCAACTCCAGCATATTGTTGAAATTCTGTATTTGCAACATATGGATTAAAAGCTGGGTAGAAAATCCTGTATGCGTGTGCACAACAGGCAGGTTTCCAATACTAGATTTTTTTTTAATTTCAGAACTGAATCCCTTCCAGGAGGACAAATGGCTGTCCTGCCATTTTCCCATAGGGACTATTTAGCTGTGAATTGCATTGCTGCACGAAAATTTCTGTTTAATAAGAAAACTGTTTTTTCCTTGACAGATCTACCGTTTCTCTGTATTGTGTGCCCATTGTCTCAAAAGAATTCTCTGCAGAGTTGCAATAGATGATCCTTGTGAAGTGTGGGAGGTTTCCCTGCCCATGCAAGCTTGTCTCTGGTTTGACAAATAGAATACGCTATTCGGCTGGTGATTTGCAAGAAGGAAATAAATTGGCCTCATTCTGCATTTACATTGCTTGCACACCAGGCTTATAGATGAAGTTGGTGCTACTAACTGTTATTGGTTAGCTAGTTAGTAACTGAGAAGAATGGCCTACTTTGTGGAAGCTACATGTTCCAGAACTTTTGCTTTTTCTCATTTAGTCAATTTGATTCTTGGAGAATGGTAAGGAAAAAAGTTGTGAAGCAAGAAAGAAGTATATTTACTTCAGAACTGCTTGGTTGGCATAGCTGTACCAACAGAATTCTTCAGGCAAGACCTAGTTGTAGGGAAGATGCTTGTCTTTGGAGCAGAACCTGCTCATCTGGAAGTTTCTGAATGAGAGTACTCCTAAAAAGCTGCACATTAGCCCTTTAGTGAAGACAGGAATGGTAAGTAGTGTTGCATTCTGGCTACCTGATCTCCTAGCAGTGGACAAAATATAAGCAATTTTTTACTAACTTTGTAAGAATCTGTGTGATACAAGCAGAAAAAAAGGATGTACAAAATGTAAAATGTACAGAATGTACTAAATATACAAAACTTCCATGTTATATCACTGTCTGTGTCTTCAAGTTTAAGTTGTTCAGTTTGTCTGCCAGGCAGGTTAGTTGATGGAAACAAACTCCATTTATATACAGTGTAGTAGATAGAAGGAATGGGTCTGGCAGTTACCTGTAGAGCTGAGGGTGATCCTAACACAGCCTGTTTGGGAGAGGCTGACACCTTTAGCAGCATGCTAACTGCCCAATGTAAAGACCATGACTCTCTTTTTCTTCCTATTCCCTTTTCATACTTCTCTATATTAGAACTATGTATTTCCAGCATTGTTTATGACCTATATAGTCATATAGCTCAGTTCTTCCATAGGGAAGCTCTGGGGTACGCATTGATCAAAAGTTCTTGGTTTGAGCTTTGTTTCTTAACAGTAGCCTAGTTGTGTTTACAGTGTTCTGTGTCTGAGAATTTGAAGGTAAGGATTTATTACACAGGTAAAGACAAATGATAAATCAAAAGCCAGGGTGGAGGGTGATTACCTTTTTGCAGATGGAAAAAAGGTAACTGTGGGTTAATTGTGATCCTCCTTTTTAAGAATATTGAATACTGCTGAGGTAGCAAAACTCTGATATCAAAACACAGTATTGATAATTTGTATCAAATAAGAGTAAATTGAATAAGGTTAGGGAGAAAAGTAGATGTGAAGTCCGCATTTGTGTATTTGGACTATTTCTGTCGACAAATTATTAGCAACTGTGTTGGAGCACAGTTTAACATATTAAGGTGACTAAAGCTGAGGTGGGAGGAAGCATTTGGTAGTGGTAAATATGAACAGTGGTATCTGGAAGCACAAACAGCAGCTTTCTCCTGGTTATTCAGGTCATTGTGAGATATTTTGTAGAGGCTTCACCTGTTTCCTGCCTTTTTAATCAAAACTAAAATCTCATTTATAATCAATGGTTATAATTTAGGGGGTTATTAGGGCTGCACAAGTTAAGTGTTGAACTTCCTCTTAGCAGTGTAAAGGACATTCTATTTTTCTTGTTTATTTTTCTAGCTGTTATTTTTTCCAAGTACAGGAAAACAAGTCACAACACACTTTCTCAGTGGTGGTTTGTTTTTTGGACCTTTTAAAATTCAGGTATTGAATTGACATTGAATAAACACTTGAAGCATTTAGGAAAGACAATTTAGAACCGAAACTGCTGAAATTTCGTGTGTATGTATCCTTGAAATTTTGTCCATTATAGCTGCTTATGTATCTGACCGTTTCAATGGCCTTGCTTTGTTTCTAGTTTTTATGGTCTGTTGCAAAGTCCACTATGAAGATGAGGTAGTTGATCCTCATCTAGAGGCTCTGTAAACACTGTGCTGCCCTAGGTTATTACTGTGAAAGAAGAAATGGAGATGCCAGGAAACAGCACAGAAAGGCAAACTCCTGTGAAATCCTTCAGGACTGATCTGTTCGTCTGTGCTGGCACCATCGTGGTGTTTTTCCTTCAAAAATTTCCTTCATGAATGCCTACCTGTACTCTTTTAAAGGTCATGAGTGCTTGGGTTAAGATCAGGATTTGGGGAGTACTTGGGTAGAAGAGGGTTTTACTTAAGTTGTGCCTGCTTTTGTGTGGTAAAAGTTAATTTTTTAACAGAGGGTAAAAATGACTTGTTGATGCATCAAAGAACTCCACTAAGGGTGGAACATTTTAAGATGGGTGTCAAATTTGGCTTCCTTTCCCTCTCGTCTTGACAGCATTTGGAATTACTTTGGTTTTCCTTCCAAATAACAAATGATTCCTGTGGCTGTGTAATTAACTATGCCTTCCCCTACCCTCCTTTTACAGAGTTCCTTTTCCGGTAGCATAACCCTGCCAAGAGCAATACTAGATCGTGGTGCTGTTCTTGTCGTCATCAGATGGTAGGCTGTTTTTGGTGTTCCTCCTCTGCAGTGCCAGTTCTATGTCCAGTTCTCTCAGCTGTTTCAGGAAGCCCCGGTTTGGCAGGATGCATCGGTGTCTTGATACTTGCTCAATGGCCTCCACTACTGTCATGTTCTTGTAAATCATCAGGTAAGCCAAGACCAGTGTGGCTGACCGGCTGCGACCCATAGCACAGTGAACCAGAACTTTGTCTGCAGAAACAGAGAAATGGCACAGAGATTACACTGGGTAATTTATTTCTTTGACAGTGAAGGTTTATGTAGTACCCCTGCTTTTTTTGGTGGTTTGACTACCTGTACCAGCATTTTTGTAAGGCCCATCTTTTTACAGGTGGGGAACCTGAAGCTGTAAGCTGTAACCGAACACCAGCTGTATTGCAAATTACTCATTTAATCCTAAACCAACTATCTTTGAATTTATTTGTGAACAAAGGCTGCAGAGAAGGCCTGGGAGCTGCAGCCTTGCATTAACATACCAAGCCCCGCTGCAGCCTAATCTGATGTGTCTGACAAGCAGCATGTATGTAATTCAGTGTTTGGGCATAGTGACCAAAGCACAAGGGTGTGGGAGGGTTTGGTGTGCTAGTAAACCATCCCTACCTGAGGATAGACAGGATGCATAGAGGTGCCTTGCTCAGTCTTACCAGCTAGTCACAAAAGCTAACTGAATTTTATTTTTTTTGTTGTTTTGACAATAATGTCCTTCAGGATCTAGACTGCATCACCTTATGCCCGAATAATTGATTTGTAAAATACAGCTAACAGGGCTTTTTTAAGACTCTGATATTCTGAGAGCAGAGAATAAGAAGGGCCATAGAAGTTAATAGGCATGTAACCAGAGGGATAGAAAGAAACCACCTCTTTAACTATAGAAAATCTTCAAAATCTCTGGCTAATCACCCTTACCCCCCCAGTCATCTTGAAGGAAAGTAACGTTTCACCCCCATCTTTCTGATTCTGTGTGTTTTATATGCTTGTCTCCTTGCAGTGGTGGTGCCTCTCATATGCTGTGAAAGTAGAGTCTCTGCTAATAGTTTTCATCTCTGAATAAACATGCCCCAGGATTTAGCTTTGTGACATTGCTTGGTTGAACTTTGGACTTCACCAGAGACAAAAAAGTCCTTGGCTGCAGGTACTAGTAGGGATATAAGCCAAAATGGAACTGTCCCCATTCGCTGTTTAGGGGAGTGGAGGAAGAGAACAGAAAGTGGGTTCAGGTCTGATTGACAAGTTTTGAAACACTTCAGAAGATTTAAAAAAAAATTATTCAAAGCCCTTGAGGGGGTCTCACAAAGGGTTGAACTGCTGAAGGAAGTGGATTTGGAGCACTTTCCCTAACACCCTGCTAAGCTGAATTGCCCCAGGAAAAAAAGAAAAATCCTATCAGGGCCGGTAACAGTTTATATCTGTCAGCTGTGCCTAGTGTGAAGTGCTGGGTGCAAAGCCATGACTCCTGCCGATTAACCCCTTTGCTTCCAGGCACAAGAGGATGTCTTGGCACAAGTAGTATTGCTATGTAATGGCTGCATCAAGAACTGCCAACGCTAGAGGATTAATGGTTACAGTCTGCATCCTAATCCCAGCAGATAGTCGTAGAGGCATCTTGGCAAAATTCCAGTTTCTCTTATAACTAAAAGTGCCTCTTTGTCTCCTGGAAAATCATAATCCCTTCTAATATTACTGCAAATATTTGAAACGGATGAAAGCTCTCATTTGTTCAGCCTTTCATGCTTGTGTTTAGAGCTTCCCACCTTGTAAATGCGTGGCTGTTGAGGTGATAAAATACATGATAGGACAGGGAAGGCTTGCTTCGTGTGGGTGGCAAATGCAGGGGATCTAGGAGAAAATGTACAGTTTTATAATGTGCTAACAAAGGCAAAAAAGGGCCATAAAACTTTCTGAAATGCCCCCAGTAGGAAAATGGAATCTGGTCTCTCCTGTGTGTGGATATTAGAGCAAAATGTTGGTAGTATCCTGCAGAGCCATGTCCCATCTGTATTATTTTGTAGTCCCTTCAGTTCTGTAAGGACCAGACTGAACCCCTTTCCCCAAGAGTCCGCTCTTGCAGTCTTTGATTCTAATCATTTTTATCCTTCAAGGTATGGCTGAGTATAAAGTATCAGTGCACAGAGCCAAAGGTCTGCTGAGTGGTGGCAGGTCTCTGAACTATTTCGGTCACTTGTCCCGGGCTTGTTTCTTGAAAATCTGCGTAGATTCCAGAGTCCGATGAATTGATGAGGTGTATTTGGTCAAATGCCTCATCTCTCATGTTTCTTCTCACGTTGCTTTTTTTAATCTCTTTTTTTTTATCCTATGACATCTTCTACATTCCAAGGAACGAAAACACCAAGGGAGTACTAAATCTAAGGAAACTTAAAAACCTCTTAAAGAATGTCTTCCTTTCAGGTTAATGAAGCCTTGTTGGAATTAATTTTAAGCTGTCCATTGATCAGAATTGCCTGTGTTGGGAAGTCTTTATGCACAGCTGAATGATAGCATGCATAATCATGAAGAGTTTGACTTTGCATCTAAAACTTACTCTTTAACTGCTCTACTTTCATTGTTCTTAAGTCCATTTGCCTGTGCTTGAACTCTGCAAATACTGCTCTGATCAGGGAGTTCCTTCACCATCAAAGATTTTGAAGGTTAAGTCAGATTTTCTGCATTAGGACTGTATTTTGACAGCATCCAAACTGCCAAACTTTCTGGCAGAGAGTGAGAGGCTTTTTCACTTGCATGACAACTTGTTTCTGACTATTGAATATCTTCTCAGCAAAAAGCGTTTCGTGAAGATATCTATTCAATGAATTTGATCACTTGGCTGGGTGAACGCCACACCCCAAACAGTGTGATACAGCAGATCAGTTAATTCTGTATCACAATGTGATACAGAATTAAATTCATTAATACACCTTCCTACATCAGTACTTCAGATGTGCATTCACCAATAATGTGTTTATGATGTTGGAGAAGAGCACTAGTTACTTGCCTCTTGTCTTTTCTCCTGTAAGTAAGGCATCGGTGTACTCAGTCTAGCTTTTGGAGTCACTCTGTTGTTCTGTAAATGCGTATTGGAAAGCTACTTTCATGCATTCAACCTTGATGTCTTCCTGGGCCATGCAGCTGTGCCTTTATGCACATCTCTGGCTGGGATAGGAGATGTACATTAGTGTACTTTTCCCTTATGAGAAAGTTAAAAGCTTGCTCTTCTTCTTCATGAGTATTACAGTAATTCTTTGTTTTATCAGTCTCCATCAGAAAAGATCCTAGCTAGCTAGGTTTAAAAACCACATGAATGAGGCAGGAGGTGCCCAGCTACAGAAATGATTGCAGTTGGTACCTACTCAAATGTAGATTTTTTTTTTTTTTTTTTTTTAATAGTGACTGCATGAACTCCTTTGATTTGGTCTTGTGTTTCAGTGCTGGACTGTCTCAGAATGGTCTCAGAACTTCCGGACTTTGATGTGGTTTTGAAACAAAAAGGTTACTACTCCCCCTGTCCCATCCTTCCCTGCCCCAATATTTTCTGAATGCAAGGAGTTTTTCCTAGCCTTTGCTGCTTCCCTTGTGCTTGTTTCTTTACCTCAGTGCAACAGACAAAGGTCTTAGAGGAACAGGAGGGTGGTGGGAGTGAGGAAGTCTGCATTGCATTTCTTATTTCAGCTACTCCAGTCTGATCCTGACCTCTGGCCTCCAGCCATGGCTAGACACAGGTGCATGTTAGTTATCCACACCCTCCCAAAGGCGCTGCTTCAACATATTTTTTTGAAATGCCAGATAACTTTTCTCACAAGCAAGCAAGCTCCTGAAGCAGTTTCTTCTGCTATTAGGACTTTGATTTTTGAAACTGAACTGCTTTCAAGACTCTCCTGAACAAGAGAAGGGACTGTTACTGTAGGCTGTACTTGCCAAAGGGGTAAAATTGTGAAGAACTACCTGGCTACTGGGGGCAATCAGGTAGTAGCTGGCTACTGCTGAGCTAAACAGCCAAGAACAGAAGCTGACGTGAGGCTAGAAACTTCTGTTATGTG
>NW_010404035.1:444-14404 GCF_000710305.1 Buceros rhinoceros silvestris | reverse complement strand
TGTAGAGATTGGGGAAAAAAAAAAAAAAAAAGCATGTGGGGGAAGGAGTGGGAGACCTAGAGTATAGCATTTCACATCAGTGGTAAGCTTCCTGATAGACTGCTGGAGGTCAGCATATAATGAATTGTAGTAATCAACCTGAGAAATTACAAAGGATTTAATGAAATGTTTCTAGATCTCTGCTGCTTGGAAGATGGCAGAGAGAGAAATCTGTTACAGCTTGGGGTAATCTGGTGGCCAGGTAGGAAGGTGGGGTTTGTTTTTGTAGAGTGAATCTAATGCTGCAGGGCATGAAGCTGTGGAGTGACAGCCTGGAATCTCTGCAGAGCACTGGTGTTTCACTCCCACTGCTATGCAACCAATATTCATTAAAGCTTTCTTAATAGAGACTGGTTTGAGGAAAAGACAGCTAATTCATGGGACCTATGCAATGTCCGATTATCTCTGATGTATGTGTTAAGGAGTCAAAATCATTAAAAAAACCACTCTGTCAGACAGAAGAACTTAATGCAAGCCATGATAGGGCCTTTGATAAAAGTGCTTGGTAAGGGGCTCTTGGGCTGTTAGTTCTGCAGTGACAAAGGTTCTGGTTACATCACTGCTTTTTCTTAAACTAGTTCTTTGCTATTAGTTTCATATTCTCTGTTAAACTGTATTGGACTTGTTTCATCCTCACAAGGTTGAATGCTGTGGAACTATGCTTATAATCAGATGGAGTAAATACTATACTGGTTTTAACCATTTTCAGCACCCTCCTTACTTCTTTCATCCTGAAGCGCATTATCAATGAATTTAGAAGCTGAATAAAAGAACTGGCTGAGCTTGAAAGTGGGAAGATCATCTGCTTCCACTCCATGGTACTCCACAGTCATGTCATTATAGTATTCTGGTCCTGTATTCACATTCCGCTGACCATGGGCTGCGTTGAGGATGTGGGTGAAGCCTGCCTTCTCAAGGCTGTAGCGATCTAACGCAGTTTTCCTGTTAAAACAAGAGCTGTCATGTAAGTAAAGAATTTCTTAGCCAGCAAGCCAGGGAAAAAAAAAATCTCTAGTTTGGCATGTTCCAAATGTTAGTGAAACTAACATTTACCAGGTCTTAAGATACTGTCGTTTAGAGTGAATGATCCTTCTGGATTTTGTAACTACATCTCCCAGGTCCTTAGAGCACCTTGAAGATTAATTTATTTTCCTGGCACCTTTGTAATGTAGGCAATACTGGCTTCTATCCATCTGGTACAAAAAGAAGCTTGAGATACAGAAAGAAATTGAATGAATTATTTAAAGTCTTAAAAGCAAATCAGTGGCAGAACTTGAAATAGAACCCATGAATTCTGCTTTCCCCTTCTGTGCCATCAATTGATATTGCAGAACTAATAAAAGTCAGTGATATGTGAGTAGTAAGATCATCTGGAATTCAAAAAGAAGCTCTTTGTCCTGAAAATAAGTTACAGAGTTTTTCCTCCATTTCTGTTTTTAAAAAATAATAATTTTAACCCCCCCACCCTTCTGTGGTCACAACTCCCTATCAGGCTTCCTCTTACTGTCATGTTTGGTCAAACCAGAGGTCTAAAGCAAAAAGCATTTTTTTACAAAAAGATACGTAAATTGGTATCAGCCTTCAGTGAAAGCTGAAAGTCATATATTTAGCCAAATATTCTAATTTATTCTTGTCCTCTATTTCCTTGGATGAGGGAAATCAGATAGGAGAGGAAGTCCCAGATCTTTAATGTGCCCAATACCCACTCTGAGTGCTTGCCAGCGGCCTGAAATACTTCGAAAACTACAGAGTTTATGGACAGGCATGTAAAAACTTTCTTGATGCATTACCAAAAGCTTTTAGTTTTGGAAAGTTTTGTTCTGGAAAAGCTGTCAAGTTTTATTAGTGCCTAGGAAGACTACTGAGCTTTTTACAAAAAATTGCATGGGCTTTATTCTCTTAATATATTTTCACATTACTGCTGCCATAAATGAATTAGTGCATGATGTGAAACAGCTTTTTCCAACCAAATGTACATGACTCAGTGAATGTTTCCTGAACATTTCAGTGTGCAAATGTAGTTGCTGTTACACAGAGCATTGTGGTGGGCTACCTGTTGTTGTGTTTCATAAGTCTAGTGGTGACAGCTCAGAGTAGCTTGAAGTCGTCTCCACCTTCCCAGCCTCTGTCAAAGTCAAAATTCCCCTCTGAGCAGTCAAGAACCTAGTGACTAGAGCATTTAACTGGGATATGGATACTGAAGGTGTTGCCTATGCTCTCTCTTAAATTAAATTAAGCTCATGATAATTGGCTGTTCTGAGTAGCTATTCCTTTCCGGACAAGAATAGTAATGTCTTGACCCTACTAGCATTTTTGCCATGAAATAATGTCATAAGTCCCCTATATGATGATTTAAAAAGTAAATAAAAACTCCAATTAGTGTGGTGTTGCCTGCCTAAAGTCAGTAGACTTCAGAGGACAGAGAAGCAGCAGCAACTTGCTAGTGCTGTGAGTTGTCACTTTCACCACATTATTTTTAAATAATGCTTCCCTTTGTCTTTGTGTTGCAGGGATTGACCTGGAAAGACTTTTCTCTTTCTCCCTCCTTTTAGATTTGTGCCTTAGGATTCTCTTCAGGTGCATATGCTCTATACACTTTGCCAGCAAAGGCACTTTGGTTCTGGGCTGTAGAGTTGGCCAGTCCTTAAAAAACAGGTGGAATGTCCTGGATGAAGAGTAAAGGTGCAGTGAATAACTACTTCTCTTGATTTTCATGTACTTGAGGTGAACTACAGATTCTGCTTTCAAATTAATTTTTGCCTCCCTGTTGCTGGGATAGAGAAAATACGTTTTCCATTCACCAATGTGTCGAACAACTGTGAAAAACTGGTGGTTTCAGGTCAGAGATCTGTGCTCAACTAGAACCCCTGCAAGCAGAGATCTATGTGCTGAATAGTTAGTGGGACTGCAGTGTAGTTAGTTAGGCTCAGTGGAAAAACAAAGTCTTAGATGAACTGTCTTTACTACCAAACTTCAGCTTCCACAGGCGCTGCACAGGCTTACAAATAGCATTTGAATTAAATGATGAAGTTGTTCTGAACAAGGACAATGTCAAACAATAGGTCACATGATAATCCTTGACATTTGGCTCTTAACATTCATCTAAGATCCTATTTTACGCTTTCCTTGATTAGGTTCTCAGGACGTCGCCTTTTCATACAGTGGGTGCAACTAATGTGTTTGTTTCTGACAGTCCCACGGTCTTCTGTGTCTTAGGATCTCATTTTTAAGTGTTCAGGGACCCACGTGTTTTAATATTTTTGAATATGTGTTCAGAAAGAAAGGGTATTATCCTTCACTAGCTACATAAAGCAGTAGGCTCAGCCTGGCCAAGATCCTGAGAACTCCATCCACCTCCTGGTCTTGCCTCTAGGCGCATACTGTGAATTTGGGGCCCAGGATGGAATTAATCCTCCTCCTTTTAAGTAATGGCAAGGCAGTTAGGTGTTCATTTTGCATCACAGTTTGCATTAGCCGTTGTTTTGGCCTTGGTCTGTTGGAGTTTGGGAATATGCACATTGTTACTGATAGCTCCCACTTGGCTTGGGCTGGAGATGGAATCAGAAGCAGCAGTGGATTGACCTTGTACGCTGTTGCAAAAAGCCCATTGTAAATGCTCAGATGTAACTAAAAAATTCCTTTTTATTTTTCCCTCCTTTTTAAGTCAATTATAAGCGTACCAAGGAAATACTTGAATACTTGGAGGTTATCTCCTCCACTGGTTTTGGCAGGGACGAATTTATAATCTCTTTTCCTCAGTGCTTGCGGTACGCTGATTTCAAAATGTCATCTGTTTAAGTCGTGCTTGATATGTAAACTGATTCAGCAATATCCTTTTGGACTGAATGTAACCTTGGCCAGTATGATATTTTTCTCTATAATATGAACGCGCATTTTATTCTTTCTACTGATGATGCTAATCTAGAAAACTTCCATAAAATCAGTGCTCATTGTTGAGCACTCAGATCTTTTAAGATCTCCATGTTTCCACTGGAATAGATACACACTGTGTTGTGTGGGAGTGTTGTAGAGCCTCTTGGTTGAACCAAGACCTAAACGTTTGCCCTGGCTAAGTGGAGCAGGGTCGATATAGGTCCTGTGGTATGTGACTTGTGCGTCTACAGGCTGAGCTATTGTGTGTAATGTGTGAAGAGGATGTCACCCGCTGTTCTTCTGGACAATATTATCTGTGGAAATTTTTTCCTAATTTTCCTCAGATCTGTACACAAACAAAACAGTTATTTTGCAGTACAAAAGAAGTGTTCACAAGACTGCAAGTTGCCTGCCTTGGGCTTTAGAATCTGCATCTTTTGAAAGCTGAGGTGACTCTTTTTCAGGAGCAAGAGTGCTTGGTTTCAAGCTCGATATGGAGATTAGGAAGTATTTTTACTCCTCCTGTATCTCCATCCATCCCCCCAGTGTCACATTTGATAATTATGTTTTCACAAAAGATATCTCAACTGTTCTTTCAAAAATTTTGCCTTTTTTTTTCCTTGTAAAACCTTTCCCCCAAAGCTAGGCAAACAGCCCAGTCACAAGGACCACCACTGGTCATACTAACCTCAGTTTGCCTGCTTTTTCACTCTCATCAGCTGTCTTTTTATCTTGCCCATTGATCATAAATACTATTGGTCAGGGACAACCTGTGCTGAGACTCTGACACTGCCATAATACAGGCAGTTAAACCGGAGGTCATGCTGTGTCTGCAGCGTGTTGGTTGCCAGTTAAGAGAGAGCAAGAAACAGGCTTGTTAAGCCCCCATAGGGGACCTCCTTATGCTTGTAAATGGAAATGTTACTGCGCTCCTTGAGCGTTTGCTTGGGCTGGCTTTAGCCATGAGTGAACTCTGGCTTCATGAAGGACTGGCTTGCTTTCCAACCTCAGCTGAGTCTGCAGCGTAGATGCCATTGTGGAATGCATCCTTCATTATCTGTTTATTTAATCAGAGACTAATTTGTGTGTGTGGGTTTCATCATGCATGATACTGCTGGTTGC
This sequence comes from Buceros rhinoceros silvestris, assembly GCF_000710305.1. Lineage (NCBI taxonomy): Eukaryota > Metazoa > Chordata > Aves > Bucerotiformes > Bucerotidae > Buceros > Buceros rhinoceros. The sequence continues at coordinate 9,370 of NW_010404035.1, read as the reverse complement.
ATCCCAATGAGGGGGGGAATGCTTTTGGTGTTCCTTGCAGTTTTTACCATGCCTGAAGCATCAGTATTTTAGGTGAAAGGAAGGAATAAATCAAGCATAAATATCTGCAAATGTGTGATTGGTTGAGGTGACTAATAGCATAGGATCACTTGGGTATATGAATCATATACCTTATTGGAGTATTTATAACTCTATTTTTAATTCACTTTCAGCTAGAAATGACACAGATTTTTTTTTTCACTTGCAGTTGGCTCACTACCAAAGTTTAATAGTCTAGCTAACAATGTTTCTCATTTTCCCTCTTTCAGTGTAGCTCTTTCCTGATAAATGGCAATTAATATTTCAGGTTTTGTGATTATGTTTGAATTTTTGGTAGCCATTGTAAAGAAAAGTTTGCTACAAATGCTAGGGCTGGTGAAGCCATAAGCATTTGACTACTCTTGCAATTGTTTTCGTTTTGTGTATCTCCACCATCTGTGCTATTAGCACTTGATTTCCTTTTACATGGTGCAGCAGTGGTCTCCAATGTCTGCCTTGAATGTGTTCCTATGCAGAGAAGGTGAAGTATGGCACTGGGAGATAACAGTGAAAATTTCAGTATAATTTAGTTTAGTAAGAGATGAACTGGGCAGATTGGTCCTCTGTAAAAATTCATCAGCTCTTTAGTTCAGAGCATGCAAACATATGTTAAAAGTTAAGCATACCCAGAAGTCCTTCTCTCTATAGCAAAGCATGTTAAACAAAAACTCAGTGCTTTGCTGAATCAGACCCTGCATTTACGGTAAGACAGATGGACTCATAAACATGTTTTTAAAGTTCTGAGGCAAGGGGGAGTACTTTGCTATGGGAATGCCATGTAAATGGTAAAAACTGGAGATAAAATCACTTTCATATAGGGATATACTGCTAATAACAAACTATCACCAAGAGGGAGAACTGACCCAAACAACAATGTCATCCATTTTCAGATGGTTCCCAAAAGACGGTTTACATCTCTTGGGTTCTGCAAGGGCAAGTAAAGGGCTTGTCCAAGACTTTAACTGTGCCGGCTGTCGGTTTTAAAGTTAAGATTCATAGGATTGAAAGCAAGTCCTGCAGCAGTCTCTACCTTCTTCTGGAAGCCAAAATGTAAGTAGTTATAACGTGAAAGAAAATCCTTCCTTTCAAGTTGCTGTCTCTAGTGTACCAAATCTCTTCTCTCTCTTCAAAAATACTGTTACAACAAGCTTTAGTCCCAGATGCTTTCATCAGGAAGATGCCCAAGCCAGTGGAATTGGAAGAGAGGCAAAAACAACTTGCAGGCACTGCAGCCTGCACCTCCATATCAAGTGTATGGAAAGCTGCTAACAAAGTGAAGCGAAGGCAGCTCATGGTGAAAACCCAGGTGCATCTGAAGGAAGGAAAGTAATCCTCCAAAACACCTTGTGAGGATGTGGGCAGAGCAGCTCCCTCCATGGGTAAGTTGGCATGTTGTAGCTGGTACTGGTCAACTAGACAACAATGCTTATAAGCTCTAAGTAGCACCAAGTCTCTTAAGCTTCACGTGACGGCTGAGCAATGCAAATATGTTTCAGTATAGACTGTTGAAGCCACAGATTGACGTGACCCAGATTGACAAAATACAAGGAAATCTGAGGCAACATGTTACTAGAACAAAAATCGTCTCTCTCAAACTTTTGCATTTTCTTAGATGCTGAAGGAAAGCTTGATGCAGGATGGTAATGTACCAGATGGTCAGTGTCAGAAAGAAGCTTCCTGAATATAGGCAATACTGACACTTTCTTAAGAAAATCTGGCAGTTCTCCCTCGTGAGGAGAGATGTTGAGAATTTCCAATAATACTGACCCAATTTCCTTTGGTAGCTCCAGCACTGAGGGAATCTAGAGATACTGTAGCATTGTATCCCCTCTTCCTTCTGAGCTGTTGCTCTGTTTCTGTGGATACCTCCTGTTCAGTGCGAATTAGAAAAGTTTTTAGGTAACACTGAAAGTACTGAACAGGAGCCTCGTAATATGTGGTAGAAAGAGCCTCAGTAGTATTCTGTAGTGCGAAACGGTGGACATTGGTTTTGTAAGTGATACAGCCTAGATACAGAAAATATGTCTCTGGTTTCTATATAGGAAAGGCATCAAGCATATGTCATGCAGTCAGTCAGTTCCTGGTCTTAAGTGACTCACTAAGTGTTAGAAGTCACCTATAGACGGAGATGATGTTGTGTGGGTAGTGTTACTTGTCTTGGAAACCGTTGCTGCTTTAGGAGGTTTATGGTCCGGTGTTACAGAGCTGATTTTCTGGATTGTTAAACTGCTATTACAATTGGCAGATTCTCATACTAAGAGTTGAAACTAAATCCTCAAGAGTGTTATAATCTGAATCTGCACACACTCGTATTTTTGTATCGTTAATACTGGTGTAGATCCTAGGAGTTCATAATGCTAACTATTTGCTACCCTGAGTGAGTCCCATCTATTTTCTTCTACATCAGTATAAATTATCTTTCTACTTAGTCACTTGGAAAGTCATACTGTATTGTTTTTCTGGAGGAAAGAGAAGGGGAGAGAACATGATTTAGTAAAGCATAATTAATTAGCGTACTCTCCAGTCCGTAGGTTACTCATGTGTCTTGTTGAACCTTACCTTTGTTAGTTCTCAAGACCATAAGCCCTGTGGCTCTGCTGGGTCAAGCATAGACCATAGTATTCTGGAAGTGAAAGCTCAGTGCAGCTGCATATCCAGAAAATGATTTATCATATTTAACCTGTAACAAATTAGACTCCAGAAGACTTCTCTTCCTCTGGGAGTAGTTTGAGAACAAAGACTTGAAATTGTGATTAGGCTTAAAATCCTAATGACAGCTAGAGGGTGGTTAAGGGGAAAATAAAATCTTGGGAGGCCTTTGTCTTCAGCTAAAATATTCTTTGAAATTCACAAATGTGGAATCATGAAAATCATCTCAGGTAATAAGGCAATCACTGAAGAGCAGCAAGACGAAACCACAAGCTGCATAACTGGCAGATTTTCCGTGTGACTGCAGTGAACTAAGCAGGCTTGGGATCAACCCATTGAAAGTGCCTGTGCAAGTAACCTGGTGACCAGTTAAAGAAAGGAGCAAGACAAAGCTGCTTTCTATCCCTTTAGAAGGCTTCTGGATGTGAGGAGGATACATGCAAGCACTAATCCTGGTAGCAGATGAATCAAAATCTTGGCAAAGCTTGTTTTATTCCTATCACTGGGCTGTCTCCTACAAGTTCCAGTGTCTGGTCTTTAAAAGTCCTTGGAACTTGCTGGAGGAAAATTTCAATTGGAGCTGAACACAGCATGTTATATTTTGAGGCTTTGATTATTCTGGGGCTGACAGGCTCATGGAGATTTCATTGCCTCTGGGCAACATCTGCAGTGAAGCCTTGTAACAAAAGGATTGAGTGGCCTCACAGGGCTCCTTGATAGCCTGTATTGCATTAAAAGGAAGATGTGGTTACGTAGTCAGGGTAATTAATTAGCATTTCCATAAGCAGTCTCAAGTCCTGTTAACCTTGTAAGTGCAGGAGACAGGAATGAAGCACAGATGCAGAGGCTCTGGAGATAAACTCTGCATGTGTGTGTTCACTTGATTTTGTTGATGAACTCCACTAAATACTTTCAAGATCAACCTTAATTTAGCATGGCTAAGAATGCAAATACACCCAACATCTGTTCACGTCTCCATGGCAGCTCTTTGGCGACCAGTGCTACAGCAAGATCTTAAAATAAAACAATGCAAAAACCGTGCCACACTGAAGGGGGAAGCTGTTGGTCAGAAGTAAGATGTGGAGCTGGATGAGGGAAAATATAGAGGTCCCTGGACTTCGCCCGCTTCAAATGAAGTTTTAGTTCTGGTAATGAAAGCTGCATCTTGCCTGCAGACCAGTTTTCATCTCAGATTTTCTGCTACTGGGTGTCAGGTTTGCCTTCTTACAGCTGACAGTAGTTGTTCTCTTTCAGGGAATGACTGTTTCTGGTGAAGTTTTACTTCTGTTCACCCCCCACCTGCTCTTTTCTTCTTTATCCTTCTCCATTGGCTTTCTCATTCTCTTGTCCGAGTCATGTGGGGGACTTGTTTCCCCTTGAAGCACCATTGCTTTCCCTCCTGACTTGGGTGTAGCTCTGAGTACCTCTCAAGAAGCTTGTTTTTCTATTCCTCTGGTTAGTTTGTACTGGGTGCAGGTGTGTGGTGTATCCAGAGTTGCACTTCCAGGCACTCAGTAAACTGCAAGGTGTAACAAGCCACTCTTCCAAGAATAATTAGAGGAAAGAGTCAGTGGCTGGTGTCCTGGGCTTAGAGACTGCCTGTCCAAAGACCTGTTGTCTCCTGGGATTCCTTTGCTTAGAGGGCAGAGCTGTAGCTTCATCACAGAGATAAAAGAGAAATTCTTCTAATCGCTTCCTTCAGAATAATTCTGCTGGTGATTCTGAACAAGTAAGTGCTGGAAGAGGCTGTCCTTTACACTGAATCTTGAGTTAGAAATACCTAACAAGAGGGGCAGTGTAGGCTGGGGAGAGAACAACTCAAGCCCCTTTTCCTTTGTTCCTGAGTCATTTGGCCAGTCTTTTCCTATGGCTTAAAATATTTTATTTTTCTGTCTCTGAAAGTGGGAGCCCTGGCTTGGTTAAAGCCCAGAACTCCAGTGTGTCTTTCTGTTGCCTCTGGCGCCACGGCAGTAATTGGTCGATGATATTAGGAGTCTTGTAACTTCCAAGGCTATATATCTTTCCTCTTTTATAAGCTGGCAACAGATGAATTTTAGGGCATTTTAAAAAATTACTGAGAACTCTGGAGCCAGTGGGGCTCCTGCTTGTGCCTTACAGTGATGATGTAAAATAAATGTCATGTTAGTGCAGGATGTAGAGGAAAGTGGGAAGTGGACCAGTAACGCCTGAGGGGTAAGAAAATGCTCAGGGTTTGGGGTGGGGGAGTTTCCAATGGCATGTTTCCCTGCTGCAGCAGTCGCCTCTGCTTGTCAGAACAGGCTGTTTCTAGTTTAGTCCTGTGCTCAGCAGAGCTAAGTCTGTTTTGTGGGTTTGGGTTTTTTCCAGATCACACTTGGTCTGATCAGTGAGACAATCTCTGCAGCTTTGCCTTCTGCAGGGTTCTGTTTGGTTTAATCTCTTGAGCAGTTTAGAAATGCAGAGTTTTCCATGTACACAAGCACAGGCTTGGAAATGCAGAAATACCACTGCGGGTTGAGCTGTCTCTTCAGTCACTTTTCAAGAATTACATTTTAGGCTTAAACCAACCTAAGCTGTGGTCCAACACATCTAGGCCGTACTCTTCTCTGTCAGTGTAACTGTGGAAGGACTTTGACTTAGAGATAAATGACAAACTACTCCTTGAAATGAGCCATTTAAAAATAGATCATGACTAGCTTTGACCTCTGCAGCCTACGCTGGTGCCACAACTGCTCCTCTTACTCAGTCTTTAACAGGAGACCCTGCTGCACTTACCCACCACTTCCTTGAAGCAACAGCAACCAGTTCTGCATGCCTACGCTGAGTACCTATATCTGTAGGCCCTGATTGCTCTGTTGAACTCTGTCATCTGTTAGTAGCTCATCACATCACCGCTAAATACTGATGAATGGGTGGTAGGAGGAAAGAAATACCTTGCTGTGTTCTGAGCTGTTCTTAGTGCGGCTTAACCATCTCCTATGTAGAAGAGATGTGCTATGTACACTTACTCATCTGCTATGTAGAGAAGTACTATGTGTACTTACTCATCTCCTATGTAGAGGTTGGGCCACACTTCGTTGACATGAGTGTACTTTGGGCATCCTTTCCAAAGGAGTCGCTCCAGTTCAAATGCACCCGGGGTACAGTAATCCTCATCAGGATGTACTTTGGTTGCTGTGTATGGGTTTTTCTTCCCAGCTTTCAAACCTGCTGATGACATCTTGTCCATGGATTGGTGTGCTCAAGGTGTTCAAGAAACTGGAATGCAACCAAAACAGAATGTTAACCTGAGGAAGCACAAAGCAAGCAACTTCTGCTCCAGTTGTGGAATGCTGGGAGCAGCACTGGCCAGGTGTGATTGGGCTGGGCATGGTACTGGACTGCTACTGTCTGTAGCAGCCACAGAACTGTACCTCGATTTCTCTCTCCCCTGAACTAGGCAAGGTATACTTTGCTGGATGAGCTCACCGGCAATGGGAACAAAAGCCAAAGGTGTGTGATCACTGAAGTTCAGTCTCCACCAGGAATTTTTTTCCTGGAAAATCCACTGGTAAAAATTTGGAAGGACTAGAAGCCTGATTCAGGGCATCTAAAGCAGCCAGGGAAACTGAGTAGGTGAAATTTAAGATATTTCTTTATCATTAATTGTGAATCTGCTAAAGGCTTCTCCTTTGTGTGTTTTCAGTAACACAGGGAGATTAAATGTGTCCATTCAGGTGAACGGTGGGTGTTCCTCTTCTGCTTTATCAAGATCTTAAAGCAGCCCTGCACACTGAACCTCATAGGCTTTTTGCACGAATGAAAGTTTATATTTTTGCCAGCATCTCTGACTGATTGACAAAATACTTTTTCAGCCAGGATGAGCTCAAATACTCCTTTTTAGTTTTACTTTATTTTTTTAACCTAGATGCATACATGCAGGTGGGTAGGAAGAAGCACTGATGAACATATAGAAGGGAGCAGTGGAGTAAAACCACCCTTTGCCTGGCCATGCTGTTGGAGTTGTGTTGCTCAGAACTGACAACCTTAATGTCCCATGCGTTTGAGCTGTATCCTTTGGTGTCAGCTTTACACATCTCTTGAAGCTCCAGATTGTCTCCTGCTTCCTGTGATTTCCTCAACTGCTGTCCTGATCTGAGGCTTTCCTCTGTAGAGTTTGCCTCCCTCAGCTGTGGACTCAACAGTAACAGCCCAGTTAGGTGGTCTCCCACTTCCCCAAGGCTGTGCCTTACTTAGGAGCTGGGCACTGACCACCATCTCCCTGGGCAGCCTCTTCCAATGGTTGACCACCCTTTCTGTAAAGAAATTTTTCCTACTATCCAACCTAAATCTCCTCTGGCACAAATTGAGGCTGTTTCCTCTCGTCCTGTTACGTGGGAGAAGAGACTGACCCCCACCTCCCTACAACCTCCTTTCAGGTAGTTGTAGAAAGTCATGAGGTGTCTTCCCTGAGTCTTCTTTTTCTCCAGTGATATGCTGCTTAGCTGGGGTGTGGCACTGCACTGTCCTGCCAGAGAAGTCAGCTGGTATTCCCACACATACAGTGTTGGGTGTGTTTAGTTCGAGAGATTTTCAGATTATATTTTAATTATTTGATTACTTGAAAATTTTTCAGGGGGAGAGCTAAGGTACAGTGCATCTGTGTATTGTCAGTAAAGAAGAGGAAACAAGGAAGTGATTGGCAAGTGAGAGGTGTACGTGAGTGCTTTTCAGTCCACATTAACAGCACTGGAAACTCTGCGCGCTACCAGACAAATACTTACCTCAGATCCAGGCACAATGTTGGAGACGGGTTATTGTGAGGGACATGGGTGTTATATGTAATGTCTCCTTTGTTTTTTTTCTTGCAGATTTGCACCTTTCTGAAGTCAAAGCACGTTTTGTTCTGCGAGTTGTCAGCCAGAAGTTAGACCATTCATGCAGCTGATCTTTATGCTGCAGCAAACCTCGAGGAACTAGAATTTAGGGCTGGCCACATGTCTGACTTCCTATTTACCCTGTTGCAAGTTGCACCTTAAGCATCTTTCCCTCTTGTCCTCTGAAACAAGTTTCCATGTTGTGAGCCTTCTGCTGCAGATTTTTTTGCCTGGTCCATTTCCCCTGAGTCTGCCTTGTTACTTCTGCTGGATTCCCTGATGTCTCAGAGCAGCAGCTGGGCCTGTTTCTCATCCCCTTGATAGGAAAAATTGAACCTCCCAGTTCCTTAGGAGTCTCATAACAAGAAGGGGTAGAGCTGGGTTTGATCATATGAAGTGTGCAAGTACAGCCTGCCAAAAATCCACCTTTCTTGCAGGCAACAAATCCTGTAGTGGCTCCCACAAATTTTTTATGTTGGCTGCTGGTGACTTTTGTGTCCTTTTAATTACAAAAATCTGGCTAATGCCTTCATGCAGCTGTTGTAGAGCTGTCCTGAAAGCAGGATGACCATTTTTCACTGACATCCCTTGTACCCATGGGGTTTGTTTACTCAGTTTGGGCTCTTTTGTGCCTGTCATGTTCTGTTTCTCTGCAAAGCTTGAAAAAGCCAAATGATTTCTGTTTTCCTACTCCAAAGCTAGGCAAGATTGTGGAGTTGTTTTTTCTTTGGCATGTGTACAACTTTGTTCAAAAATTGGCTTGCTTTCACTGGCAATTGGATCTATCTTTCAGCCAAGGTTCCTAAAACATGATGATGATGTTTAGCTAAGTGGTCCTCTGTTGAGATTTGTAAAGGGCTCTGAGAATTCCAAATTGTAGCAAACTTACTTTGGGCTTGGGCTTATGTGCCTCTGAGTAGCACCAAGTTTCATCTTTGTGCCCCCAGTAGCCATTTCCTAGGAGAGCATTTTCCTTCCCATGCCAGAATTATGTTAATTCTACGTGCAGACTCAACAGTGTAGATAATGTTAGACTGTCAGAGATACAAATCAAATAGTCTGACTTTGGGAGTCAATAGGCTGTTATCTAGAGCTTGATAAGAACTGCTGTTTGTCTAATAAGGAATTATCTTAACTGAGAGCCCCTTGCCATCATGCCGAAGGAATGACTGTGCAGTTATTCATGGCTTAATAAAATCACGGAGTCACAGAATTGTTTTGATTGGAAGAGACCTTTAAGATCATCAAGTTCAACCATTAACCCAGCACTGCCAGGTCACCACTAAGCCATGTCCATCAGCACCAGATCTACATGTCCTTTAAATACCTCCAGGGATGGGGACTCCACCACCTCCCTGGGCAGC
>NW_010404035.1:0-253 GCF_000710305.1 Buceros rhinoceros silvestris | reverse complement strand
CTGTGGTGCAACTTGAGGCCACTTCCGCTCATCCTATCGCTTGTTACTTGGGAGAACAGACTGACCCTCACCTTGCTACAACCTCCTTTCACGTAGTTACAGAGAGTGGTGAGGTCTCCTCTGAGTTTCCTTTTCTCTAGGCTGAACAATCTCAGTTCACTCAGCTGCTTCTCATAAGTCTGGTGCTCTAGACCCTTCACCAGCTTTGTGACTCTTCTTTGAACACACTTCAGCACCTCAGTGTCCTTCTTGT
>NW_010404034.1:12236-13429 GCF_000710305.1 Buceros rhinoceros silvestris | reverse complement strand
GGATGTACCCAGAAGCGCTGAGGGAGCTGGCTGTGATTGCAAGACCTCTTGGTAATTTTTGGATGATCATGGTGACTGGGAGAAGACTGGAGCTCAAAGGCGGGAGGAAAGCAAATGTCATTCCCATCTGTAAGGAGGAAGATCTGGGGAGCTACAGGCTGGTCAGTCTTACCTTCATCCTTGGGAAGGTGATAGAACAGCTAATCCTGGAAACTATTCCCAGGCCCATGAACAGCAAGAAGGTGATTGGAAGTAGCTAGTGTGGATTGACAAAGGGAAAGGCATTGTCGACGGGCTTGATAAACTTGTACGATGAAATGACTGGCTTAACAGATGAGAGGCAAGCAGTGGATATTGTCTACCTAGACTTTGATAAGGCTTTTAGCACTGTCTTCCATAAAATTGTCACAGAGAAGCTGAAGCATAAGCTGGATAAGCAGACTGTGATGGGTTGAAAACTGGGTGAATGGCTGGACCCAGAGGGTGGTGATCAGTTACTTTAAATCTATTTATAGGCCAGTAACTAGTGGTGTGCCTCAGGTGTCAATACTGTGTCCAGTCCTGTTCAATATCTTCATTAATGATCTGGATAATGAGACTTCAGCAGGCTTGAGAAATGGGCTGGCAAGAATATAATGCAGTTCAAAGTACTTTATCTGGGGAGGACTGAATGTATTCTGGAGATCGAGCATCTGGAAAGCAGCTTTGCAGGGAAGGGCTTGGGAATCCTGGCAGGTACCAACTTGAACCTGAACCATCAGTGTGCCCTTGCAGTGAAGAAGGCTAATTGTATTCTAGAGAAAGTACTGCCGGGAGGTCAACGAAGGTGATCCTTCCCTGCTAATCAGCACTGGTGAGGGCCACGCCTAGAGAGCTGTATAGGTCTGGGCTTCCCAGTGCAAGAGAGACATGGACTGGACTGTAGCATACAGGAGAGAGTCCAGCAAAGGACCACAAAGCTTGATAAGGGACTGGAGCATCTCTCATCTGAGGAAAGGCTGAGAGCGCCGTGACTCTTTGTCCTGGACAATAGAAGGCTCAGGAGGAATCTCATCAGTGTGTGTGAATACCTGACGGGAAGGTGCAAAGAAGACTGAGCCAGGCTCTTTTCAGTGGCTGCCAGTGACAGGCCCAGAGGCAATGGGCACAACCTGAAACACAGGAGGGTCCCTCTGAGCACAAGGAAATGGCTT
>NW_010404034.1:11383-12130 GCF_000710305.1 Buceros rhinoceros silvestris | reverse complement strand
CCTGAAACGCAGGAGGTTCCCTCTGAGCACAAGGAAATGCTTTCTCACTGTGAAGGGTGACCAAGCCCTGGAGCAGGTTGCCCAGGTAGGTCCTGAAGTCTCCCTCCTTGGAGCATTTGTAAGATGGACACTGGACATGAACCTGGATGGCCTCCTCCAGATTATTGTGCTTCAGCACAGAGGATGGACCAGATGACCTCCAGAGGCCCCTTCCAATGTCAGCCATTCTGTGATGAGATGATGTTTTGCTACACCTGTGTGATGGTTTAGCAACTTTCTTCTGTAGTTTGCTTTAAACTGACCAATAATATTTGTATTCCAAGCCATGTGATGTTATCGCAGCATTCAATTGGTTAAAAGTTTTCGCAGGCTTTTGATTTTCGCACCACTTTCCCTTTAAAAGAAAAAGCGTGCCCGTGCTAGTCCCTTCCAATGTCAGCCATTCTGTGATGAGATGATGTTTTGCTACACCTGTGTGATGGTTTAGCAACTTTCTTCTGTAGTTTGCTTTAAACTGACCAATAATATTTGTATTCCAAGCCATGTGATGTTATCGCAGCATTCAATTGGTTAAAAGTTTTCGCAGGCTTTTGATTTTCGCACCACTTTCCCTTTAAAAGAAAAAGCGTGCCCGTGCTAGTCAGTCTTAGCTCGAGCACTCACTCTCTTCCACCCTGGGACCTTAACCGCTGCTCCTGCCACGCCGGAGACCACTGGAGCCGCTTGCCAAAGCCAGAGCCTTTTGCT
>NW_010404034.1:11020-11220 GCF_000710305.1 Buceros rhinoceros silvestris | reverse complement strand
GCTTCTCAGCAAGAGCCGCCCGGAGCACCACTTCAGCCACTGCCGCTGCAGGGACCAGCCAAATCATTGTGCAGCTCACTGCCTGTCGTTGCCGCTGCCCTTGGCACAGCCACCCCGCCACCACTTTCTGCTGCGCCCGGGGACCAGACCAAGCCGTGCGCCGTCCGCTGCTTGCCAGACCTGCTTGCTTGCTTGCCCAT
>NW_010404034.1:0-10958 GCF_000710305.1 Buceros rhinoceros silvestris | reverse complement strand
TTGCCCCAGCCCCCCCGCCACCACTTTCTGCTGCGCCCGGGGACCAGACCAAGCCGTGCGCCGTCCGCTGCTTGCCAGACCTGCTTGCTTGATTGCCCATACTCACCGTGCAGCCCTCAGAGCCGTCACCTGCTCGCTGCCTGCCCCGCTCTGCTGCGTTCACTGCAGCTGTGCCGCGCCGGGAACCAACCGAGCTGCTCTTGCAGAAACTGCTGCGTGCCCGGAGCCGCCGCTTGCTGGAGCTTTCCGTCTCCCAGCTGACCGCGGCTGCTGCCGTCTTAGGACCGACAAGCTCCTCTCGCTGCCGCAGCTGCGCCACAAGGAAAAGCTGCTGCCGGGGAAGCGAAGCCCTCCCCCTTGCCACTTGTCTTTCCTGACTACTGCTTTTCGCCACTGGAGTTTGCACTCTGCTTTTGCCTCAATTCCATGATAAAGACTGGTAGGATTTGTGCAAATTCTACTTTTACTGGCGGTGCAGAGAATATCGAAATTGCCACGCTTTCTCTGTTCTGGTCACGCGGCAGACCACGTGGCCGCTGACAGCTTTGATCGCTGCTGTGGCACGTGTTTGCTTTCGCTGCCAACCGCAGGTTAACCCTCGCCTTTCCATCCCATACAAAACCCTTAATACCACATGGGTTTTCCTTTGTATTTAATCCGTGTCTGCTTATTGTGTTATTAAACTTTGTTTCAGTTTCCCAAAAAGCATTTAGAGGTCTCACGAATTCTCTTCTCCTTTCTCCGATTTCTGTTGCAAATAGAGAAGGTATTACGTCTCCGGACCTGGCTCACCTCGGCCAACCGGTGACAACCTGTCAGCTGGAAGAAAGCTTCTCTGGAATATTATGCAAGTTTGTGTAGTAAACTTAAGGGTGAAATAGCTTTTATGTTCTACGTTTCGAAGATAGACTGGAAAAATCCGAGTTCTCTGGAGCTTTTATTCTATTACCTGTTCTATGTTTACTGTGATACGCTGTAATGTAATTACGCAGTGCTACTTGTACCTAGAGACTTTTTAAAATTCAGCTCAGAAGAGGGTGGTGTTCTCACAAATAAGGTGAAGTGACTGAAGCTGCTGGCTGTAACATGCTTGTTTCTTGTGTAGTTTAAAAGCTGTTAGGTTTAATGAGTTGGAATAGCGAGGAGGTATCTTACTACTTTCCGATAAGCTGTTTTCAACCCAGCAAAACTTGGTTCTGTTCTTGCTTGTCAAGGCTTTCTGGTGAAAAGAAAAAGCAGAGGCAGACATTTGAGCAAAAGCTTAATGTGAAATGGGCATCCAGGGAGCATAAGGGGCCACAGTTAAAGATCACTGATTACATCTGACACCTGCGGACCTGAGTCACTGCTAAGTTTGGATGCTTTGCACAAGTGAGGAACAAAGTCCCAGCTCAGAAGCTGGGGATGTTCTGACTTGTGTTCTTTTGCCAGTGAACTTATGGTGGCCTTCAGCAAAATTTTCAGCGTATGTTCTTTTAAAATGTGACTTGTAATACGTTGCCTCTTAGAAGGGGAGTTAGGAAGAGAGATTATTTAATATTAGTGGAGGCAATTTTGAAAATACTTTTAGAAATGTGCCAAGAAAAGTGATTAAAATGTAATTTCATCATGGTCTGTGGATGGTGCTCATGAGGCTGCTAATAATGTTGGGAAGTAACAGGCTCTTTTATAACCAGCAAAACTAATGGTTTCCTGTAGATTTTTTGACCTACATCCCCTTATACCACCCTCTGCTCTTCAGGCACACACTGCTGTGAGTGCCCTCTTATCTTCCTATTCGACTGCATGAATAGCAATGTGTTCTGTGCCTGGCTTAGAGCTACCTGCATGCTAAGTGCTGCCTCTCTGAATAAAGGTTGGATTATAACTGCCTTCCTCTCAGTTGGGGTACTAATTTGTGTCTGTCTACCTCATCTAGCCACAGATACTTTTTTCCTTTTTTTCTCCTCCCCCAAAAAGTGGAGGCCTCAAGTATGTTTCTTCCAACTCTAAAATCAGGTTTGAAATTAAAGAATGGATTCAAAGGCTATTGTAAATGTGTATGGAAAATTACAGATACACAGCAAAATTGCATAAGCCTTATTCTCTTAAGAAATCAGGTTAAAAATAGTAAGTAATTGTCCCTTTACCTGAGTTCTATTTTGTGTGCTTATTGAGAAGAGAACTGTGCAGAGGAAGGAAATACTTAATCATGTAGAAAGGTCTTTTCATGCTGCATAGCTCCTCGTAGTTACTATTCATACAACTTCCACTGCTAATCTCTTTGTTTTGGGGTTGGTATTTTTTTGTAATTTTTTTTTTTGTAATTGCACTGTTTCTGATTGAGCCAAATAGGCTGCCTTCTTCCCCAGCAGTGGCTGGGCAACTTTTTTCTAAATAAATTTAGAAATAGATTTAGAACAAGTTCATTATTGCTGGTGCTTTGCACAGTTTGTTTTCTTGATCAAGCATACTTGGACTTCTAGTTGGTTAGGACATCACTTTTTAGTAATACCTGTCCATTGCATTAAGAGTTTTGCATTGTGTTTTGTAGCTTACTGCTCCTGGCTTTGATCCCAATAAAAATGAAGGACAATAAGTATTATGACCTTTTTTTTTTTTGGTATTTAAGATAACATGCCCTGCAGTGTGTAGGTTTGTATGAAAAAAAAATATACACACACATTTTGTATCTAAGTGTGGGTATATATAAAAATGTGTTTGTATCTATATGTATGTATACATTAAGTGGTTTTGTTTGCATGCTGTTTGGATTGTCTATGTTCTGGATTCTTGGATGTGATTCAGCATGTTGAGAACAGCTAAGATGGATTTGAATGAGTGTAACTGCACTTTTAAAATGCTTATTTTAACCGAATGAGTAAAATCTGTGTGAAGTAAAGATGGACCCTTTGGTTAAGGATGTACTCTTTGATCAAGCCTGTTGGTAATTTTCAAGGGATATTAGAATGTACAATTAGCACCTTGGCCAGTACAGGCAAGTTATGAATGGTCCTGCACAAAGTTATGTCCCAGCATGTTGGGGTGATTGTATAAAGAATTAATTATGTTTGTAAATCTTTAATTTATGCCTATGAGAAGGCTTGTAGCTTGGTGTATTTATTTTGCTGAAACAGAAGAATGAAAATAAAGCTCCTAGTGTGGATGGTGCAGTATTTCAGCTGCGTGTCCTGGTTAGGTTGCTTCGGTTAGTAACTTAAAACGTGCTACTAATGAGGAATGTGAGTTTGTGTTTGAGGATATTTAAAAAGAAATAATTGATTTATTCAAGTTGTAGCAATTACAAATTTTCCAACACTCATATGTTTAGAAGCGTGTTAAATATTCTTCATTATTAATCTTTTTTCCAGACCATTGTGAGATGAACCTGGTTTTCAGCAATGAAGTAGCAAATTTGTAGCATTTAAAATTAATAAAGGCAAATTAAAATCAAGAAAGCAATGAAATATTTCACTTCCCTGACATAATCAGCCAGACAAATGAGCAAAACCCCAGGTAAATTACTCATCTTCAGAACTGGCTAAATCAAAAGGCTTCGTGATATGTGATTGACCTTGCTGCTATTTTTTAATTTCATATTTTATGTGCCACTTATAACCATACTACGGAAATGTTGGTAGCAAAAAGTCATGAATTATGGCTAAATAGAAGTGTGCTCTATATTAAATTATACAGGATGTATTATACAAATGACAATGTGTGGTTTTGCAGCTACAGAGGCTTTGATTGGAAAGCAAGAGCATCCTCTTTATAGTAAAAATTCTGTTACTTGTTACTTGTGTTACTTGTCTCTGTGTAATTTCTGCTGTAGTCCCCTCTGTGTTTCCCAGAGCAACTCCACAGAATGTGTTCCGGTGTGTTCATTAACACAATTTTCCGGATGATGTTACATCTCAATTATTGATATTAATGATGTCATTGATATAAAATATGAACTACCTGAAGCTGATGAGTATCTTCCTGTGGTGTGTCCCAGTAAGACATAAACCATCTGCATACAATACTCTAAAACATGAAGCTTGCAATGGTTTACTCTGACATAGTTTACTGTGAGATTTCATTTCTTGATTTGTATTGCTGGTGTCTATTCTTCTTTTCTACTTTATCAGAGGACTAGAAGGTAGCTAACAAGACCTCAATTTTTGAAAGGAATTCAGGGCAGATCAAAGAGCTGCAAACCCCTATGACTGATGGGTGAACTGCGGAGTAACAGAAACTAGAACAAGGAATAGAGTTGTTGTGCACACAGATACATAAGATTTTTCAGTATATTTTTAATGATGTCAGGATGCATAAAGCTATAGAAGATCCCTGAAAGAGTCAACAACCATGTGAACAAGGAAGATACATTTATGTACATAATTTAAAAAAAATGTTTGGCAAGGTTCACCACTAACAGCCGTTGTACTAAGCAGCCATGGGATGGAGGACTGTGCCTTTGCGTAGTGGAATTGGTTAGAAGGCAGGAAATGGAGAGTAAAAATAAATGGTGCTGGAAACCGTGGAGGACATGTGCTGGAGATCCATGCTCTAAATCATACAAAAACTATTTAGAGTTTGAAAATGGGTGAATAGTGGTATGGTCAGCTTTGCTGCCAACATGCAGATTTGAGTAGAAGAGGCCAGACTGAAGAATTGCAGAATAATCTTATGTGTCTGAGTGATTCACTCCCCTTTGATTTTTAAGCTAAATGTAAAATGATGCACGTTGGGGCTGGAGGGGGAGAAATTCCAACTTCACCCTTACTATGGAAAAGTGCGAGGTGACTTATTTCAACTTGAGAATGAGAGCTCATGTTTGTCATAGTTACTTGGAAATGCCACTGTAGTGTTAAACAGCAGACGAAAAGCAAATATTCAGTATTTTATGTAAGGAGAACAAACCAGGCAAGATTCTTAGAGTGTGCAGCTAAGGTGCCTCTGCATTGTGCACGCTTCATTGTAGTTCAAGTCTCTCAGCTCCAAAAAGCATACAGTAAAACTGGCAGAGGTGCGGGGATGAGCTGATGAAGGCTATGAGATTGATGTCTGAAAAGGCAAGACTGGAAGAAAGAAACTTCTCTCTGCTGGCTGCTGTGCAGTCTTTGTTGTTTACAAAGATGATCTGGGACGTTTTGTTTTTCTGAACACCACAGAACCAGTCAAACCCGTGAATACTAGTTTCTCCTGAAATCATAAGGTCTCACAAGGTCGAAAACACTGATTTGTAATCTTGGCGGGGGGAAGGCGGAGGCGGGAGGGAAAGCATTTTGCTTCCTTGCACAAATTTGAGCAGTCAGTTCGCTGCAGTAAGCTCTCCAGGTTTAGGCTTTTTACATCTACTGTTCCAGTTCTCACCAGTCTGAAGTATTTTCCCCTTAGTTCCATCAGCTATCTTAGACTTCAGGTATTTCATGCCAACGGAAGTGGACAAGCTTCTCATTTTGCGTGCGTTTGATAAACATTTTAGCGTTGTTTTAGTAATGGATTTATTACCAGATTCATCAGAAAGAGAAAACCTAGCCTTCTGTTTTAGGAATATGGTCCAAACAGGCTTACTCAATGGTAGTGTTCAGAAATGCGGAACAGAGACTGGTGCCTAAAGTAATTTCTCTTTAAGACAGAGATCTGTAGCTCCCAGAAGAACAAAATAATCTGTATGGGTTTAAGTTTCTTCAAAAATCTGAGTATCTGTAGAAGGAAAAGATCAATCTTTAACTTAAGCTCCAAAAGGTATTCTCTGCAGACAGTAGGAAAGTGGTTATTAATTTTTAATCTGCCAATTGAGCAGTAATCTTGTCTAGCAAGTCCTTGGTTAATTTTAAAACTAAATTTGAAGGTCCTTTATATAAATCTCTTGAAAGTGTACCCTTATCCGGAGTACAGTTCTTAGAAAACAGAATCTATTTGCTGTCCTTGTTATGCACGTTCCTAATGGAACAGCAAGAAGAGGATAGGTTTCTCACTTCTAGGCACAACCATTTCTAGGCAGTACTCCAGTAAATTGTTTCTCTTGATTATTTCTCAGGACTCTAATTTTCTGTTTGTTAGATGTCTGCCGTATTTTAAGGAGCAGAAAGCGGCTTTTGAACTAATTTGTGGTTTTAATTATTGTTTCTAACATGCTGTTGTAGTAATGTAACTCCCTTACCAAGTGTCTCTTTTCAATCGCTGTAACCTCCCTTTACTGCTGCAATCGTGACTTTGTCAAAAGATGTTGTTACCACTCTGCTTTTATACGAACCAGATTTCCCAGATAGAGGATCAGATCCCAGGAACATGTTCTAAAGTCAGCAAAATGATGTAGGTAACAGTGTACCTACAAAAGCGGTTTCGTTTGACGTACCCTGCTTGCCATTCTGGCTCTCTAGCAGCAGAGTCCAAATTAATCTTGTAGAATTATCAAGCTCTACATGCAACAGTATCTTACTGGCTGTTGTACATTGTACAGCCCATAATAAGTATTTTCAAGGGTGATATTCAGTGGGCCGGTTGCCTATGAATGATTTTGCCTTAAAGGGCAAAATCTGTCGTTAATAGCGTCGGTAAAAAGTCCATCACTGAAACTGTTTGTTCTCTGGTGGACAGATTGCAAGATCTTCATATGATGTACCATCAAGCTGCAAGGGCTTTGACAGATTGCTGTCCGGTATGGAAATTTCAGCTATGGAAACGTACATCTTGCCTTTTCCACAATTACCGATTCCTGCTTGGACCAGCTTATTTTCACTCTTGTGAGCCTGGGATGCCTCTGTCACGGGTTCTTTAAGGGTTGGGGTATTTTTTTGCAAATATTTCTACCTTCTTTCTGTTATCATTAGTGCTGATACTCCGGTCAGTGTCTGAGACTTCCCTCTCCTCTTAAAGACAAGGGTTTTTTTTTTAAGAAAATCTTATCTATACATGCAGTCACTCTTCAGCTTTTCCAACTTTTATGATACGAATGCTATCTGGCTTAACTGTAATCTTAGTTTTTCGGATCAGAAGTACATGTTGCTTGTGCTTCCTGAGACAAAGTGGCATCCTCTGTTAAATTCTTGGTTGGCAGAAGCATCTGTCTTCTCCTGCCTCTCAAACTTCTGTGTGCACAACTGCTGCCATTAGTATAGATATTTTATCTATAGTATATCATGCTACCATGCTGGCAGTAACAGAAATCTCCACGTTATAAGATCTCTTAATATTGTATACAGGAGCTGTGGCGTTTCTCACTTGCGTGTAATGGTGCAGTTTCTGCTAACATGGTACTGCAAAGTCTGCTCGTTTGGTGGTAAAGGAGAGTAATGAGCTGTGCGCCAGTGTAATGTGTTCAGTGTTCATCTGGAAAAAATCAGTTGGCTAGGTAGTAATAAAGTCAAAAGATTCTCAGGAAGTTATAACACCATATTCTTTGTACACTGTGTGAGAGAGGCAGAGGGGGCAGGACAGACACACATTCTTATTTACCGAAGTAGCTTAGTCTCCTCAAAATACGATTTCCTGTCTTGGAACCTTAGGTGGTGCAGTCAGCTGCGTCTGAGTCTTTTGTATTCGACAGGGTTTCTGGTCTCAGTAGTGTATTCTTAAGTTATTTCTGCATTAATTCATAATTCTGGTGAAATAGACTCCTTTGTACTTCCTATCTTCATGGAATTTTTTCTTATGATCTTATGGGTAGAGAAACATCTTACATTGTAATGTGTTCTGTTTTAGCCCTTATTTCCATAATTTTCTTGATTTTTTCCTCAGAACTAAATAGTCTCTAGTAAAATCTGAACTTCCCCCCACCAGAGGCATAGCAAATTGAGACAGTGAAATATTCCACAATTAACATTCTGCTGTTGTTCTTTTGGACTTAGCTAGTTTTGATCTATGCTAGTTTTGTTCTGTGCTGATATGTGTGTGCACTTTGAGATTTTTACAAAGCTAATACATCAATGGTCATTTGCTGCTTCTTCATGAAATATTTATTGGATGCATCCAGAGGTCTCAAACCCAGCTTCCCTTGTGTGGAAACAAGTTGGTTAGATCGTCCATGTCATGGTCACCTTGTTGTTTAGACTTCTGATATCAAACTCCCATAGAGCTCAGTGGTCAGTAATCCCTTAGTTTCATTCTCTAGTGCCTTCCAAAACTCTAGGTGATTTCCCAAGTAGAGTTTTTAGGACTTAAATGTGGACTGGCAAGCTGTGAGTTAGAGCAGGACACTTCATGGAGGCCTTGACTTTCTGACTGGAGAAAGTCTTAAGTAGCCCAGTCTGATCCCATAACTGATCTTGCATTGAGTGGGAGTTTGAGCTGGAGAGATCCTGAGGTCCCTTCCTGCCTGAACCATGCTACGATTCTCAGTTCTATGATCTTAAGTTAATGAACCATTTTATATAAAAGTTTGTTAGTTGATTCTGGATAACACTGGTAAGAGGTCACAGAGAAACTTCTGTGCTGCTTGTTAATCAGGTTTTTATTGCATTTGTCATGCTGTAGTTTTCTTACCTGTCAGGAGAGGATCACTTTACCTAGTCATCTTGAGCTTAATAGCTATTAATTGGTCTATCTAAGTGCTTTGTAAACACTAAGGAGTTTGTGAATGCTAATGAAATAGCTTTTCTCTCCTCCTTTAGTATAATATTTATATCCTCTTTTTCTTACAGGTTTCTGACACTAGAAGAAATGACACAGTATTGTTGCCTAATCAGGTGTCAGAATCTTTTAGTGCAAATACCAGAAGCAACATTTGAGCTGACTTTGAATGACAAGCAGTAGGAGTGGGACCTCTGGTGCCTTGAGAGGGACCCCTGTGCCTAGGTTGATGTCGGTTTAACACAGAAGTACCTCCCCGTTTTTGGGCCCGTTCGTATGCCCTTGCTGTGGTGTAAATGTGTTGTCTGGGCAGGAGTTAACTGAGCCGTGGGAAGTATGGAGGGAGCCGACATTCAAAGGAATTACAGCTGCGTAGGTTGGACAGGGATCTCTTGGTGGTTGTGGAGAGACTGGAACTTTTACATGCCTCAGCAGGCAGTTTAGATGCAGTTTGAAAGATCTGTGATTACTGTCTGCTGGTTTCCACTAAATCCTGAACTCGGTAAGAGAAGAGAGCTGCTTCTATGTGAGGTGCTGTTGGTAAGTCAGGGGGCTGCACTCCACTTCTTAGCCAGCTTCTGCTTGCTCCCTCCTATTTTCTATGAGTATGGCAAGTCTGTGATCAAAATAAGAAAACCCCGGTCTTGTAAATCATAGTGAACACTCTAACTGGCCTGATATAATCAGCTTCTTAAAGGGTTAGTATTGGTCTGTTAGTTATATTAGCATAGTTTCTCCTCTTGGCATTTTTC
The DNA here is from genome assembly GCF_000710305.1 of Buceros rhinoceros silvestris. Taxonomy (NCBI): domain Eukaryota; kingdom Metazoa; phylum Chordata; class Aves; order Bucerotiformes; family Bucerotidae; genus Buceros; species Buceros rhinoceros. The sequence goes on along the minus strand of NW_010404034.1, from coordinate 1,668 downwards.
AGACTTGTGAAGACCGTGATTTAAGTCCAATACATTTTTTGACATTTTTGTTTATATTAACAGTATTTTAATACCATTTTTAGGGTGCAATATAGAAATAAAATATGTGTAACGTCGTGGGTACCGCCATATGGCTGTTGTTTCAGAACAGGTTTGTTCCTAACTGTTCTGGTGTCTGGGGCAGGTTTTGGAATCTGATTTCTTCCTGTTACTTTTATCTGTTTAAATAACTAATAATATTTGATTTTTTTTTTAATCTGTATTCACTTTGCAGTTTGGTAGATGCTGAATTTCTGCAACAGGCAAGAAATTTGAAACATTTTAGCAAAGCCATAAAATAACTGATTAGTATCTGGTGTGCACAACTAATACTTGTGGGTCAACAAGACGCTTGTTTTTTAGATGTAGCTTGCTTACTAGGTGGTGAAACATCTATTAAGAGTTGAGAATGTTTTGTGGAGTAAATATATTAATAATTTTATACTCCTTTCTTCATTATACTTTTTGAAGAGTGAAGCTTTTGGCATTTCTTTTGGTGGAGACTGTTTAACAGTGTATTTTTGTCAAGTAGGTATTTCTAATAAAAAAATCATTATGCCTTTGCAAAATTGCTTAGTCATTCTTGCATGCACCAGTGTAAATAAATCCCTTTTATGCTTCAGATATTGATAGATACTTTTCTCTTTCGGTTAGCAACTTAGATGTTAGCCAGTATTTTTCACCAATTCCTTGTGTTTAAATGCATTCCTTATGCCTAAATTCTTAAATGTCGGTGCATATATTTAAGGGAAAGAAAGAAAGAAGAAAATGACCTAATGTAGAGCATTAGGCACTGTAACTCAAATCAAATAGACCTGAATTTGTTTTCCAATTTATTAATGTTGTATAATCTGATTTCTGTAACAGAAATAGGGGTAAAGTAATTATCAGTATGCTGGGATGACTGTGAAAGATGAAGTCTGAAATAAGGAGTAAAATACTGTGTTCATACAAAGTAGTTTTATGATGTAATTGAGTCCTATTTTTTTCTCATCTCTTAGATGATGAAGCATGCCTGGGACAATTATAGGCAATATGGATGGGGACATAATGAGCTCAAACCAATTGCCCGGAAAGGACATTCCACCAACATATTTGGTAGGCTGTATTTTCTGTTTTTTGTTTGGGGATTTTTTTTTTTTATGTTTCTGTCCGTGCTCTCCTCCTCCTCCCCAAACTTCCTGTCAAATTCTGTTTTAATATACATCTTTTGAAATGTGTATGACAGAGGTGTATTGATTATTTCAATAGTACTTCAATGAATTACTTTACTAAACTACCTTTGGGGGAGTCACATGTTCTTATTGTTGAAAAAACTAAGCTGTGTCGATGTGCACTGTTACTTTGCGTACACACACGCACGCACACATATGAATGGAAGTTACAATGCCGTGATGATAGTTTGGGAGGCAATTAATACAATTTTTTTTAAAAAACCTAGCCTCATCTTGTCTAGATCTTTGTGTTTAATTCCCCGAGGATGTGGTACAAGACAACAAGCGCATGCAAGATGCTGAAAAACTGCTAGTACCAAGGTGAAATTTACATTAGCTTTTAAAAAAAGGTCTGGGTAAGGTGAAAGTGATGTTGTTACTTGGTGTGAGACTGTCCTGGGTTCAACATGGAGGA
>NW_010404033.1:846-9661 GCF_000710305.1 Buceros rhinoceros silvestris | reverse complement strand
GGCTCCGCCGGCAGCAAGGAGCCGCCCCACGGGCGGTACCGCCCCCAGCCGCCCGCCGGCCCCGGCTGTACCGCCCAGCAGCACCCTGCGCCTTCCAACCCCCAGCTCCCCCTCAGCTCTCTCAGCACATTGACCCCTGCGTACCCCCTCGGTCGATACAACCCTCGCTGCCCATCCTGCTTGCAGCCCTGTCCCTTCCACCCCAACCACCTTCCCCGTTCCCAGGGCGAGGGGTGGGCTCCCCGTGGGCGCAGGCACCAGCGGGTTGGGGTCAGCCCGGGAAGGCTGCACAACCTGCGGCCCAGGTCCGAAGGCAGGCACCGCAGCACCCTGCCACGCATCACCCTCACCCGGGACAGAAGCACAAGTCTCCATGGGTTTGAGAGGGTGCCTCCTCACCCCATACCAGCCCAACCACTGCAACAGGCTCCTGCTGTACGCACCCTCCCTGCAGCAAGGGACTCGAGTCATCAAAGAAGTGAAATTATTTATTCTCTTACCTCAGACTATGTTGCTTCCCACACCTGGACACATCCCTCTACACTCAGTGTTGAAATCCCAGCTAGTGGATCAAGCACAGTCAGCCCTCAAACCAAAGTGGTCCACCGGGCCTTGAGGTGGATTAAGCTCTCTGGGATTTTAAAGTGGAAGAAAGTTTCAGAGGAGAAAGGTGCTCTACAACCACAGGCTGACATTAAATGAGGCTCAGACCCACAAACCGTTGCCCTGGCTCCTGCAACACTGCTTCTGTAGCCAGCTGCTTTGTAAGCGTGCGTGTGTTCGCAAGATGAACAGTCCCTTGAAGGGCTGCTGTATTCTTATCAGAGAGGTAACACAAGCCAGCAGGAAACAAGGAGGCCAGCAGGCTGGGTCTCGAAAGGAATGGGATGGGTCTGTGGTCTGACAGCCTGGCACCATAATGGGACAGAGCCACCATGGTAGCTGCTGGGCACTGGCTGCAGGGCTGATGCCGAAGGTACAGGTGGCCCTGAATGCTGGCCCACCTACCCCCAGGGCACTGAGCTGGACCTCAGTGGTAGTGGGGCCATACACTGGTGCAGCACTCAGTGGCCTTCCCTCTCCCCTTCCATATAGCCCTCAGAAGATGCAGACAGTGACAACAGGTCATGTTTTTCCCCGCTTTCCTCTTGTCCTCCCTTGTACTTTTGTCCCACATCCATGCAAGAGTCCAGGTACCTGATCTGCTATGCGCTTTGGACATCCTCAGTCCTAGTCTCTCCAGTGACACGAGAACTCAAACCCCCAGGGTAACATCACCAGCTTTGCTCTACCAAAGCCACGGTGTTCCTGAGGAAAGTCAACCCTCAGCACCACAGGGACAAGGACGGGGAGGAACTGCTTCCCATGGGCACAGAGTTCATGCAGGAAGCAAAGGCTCAGGCTCTGCGCCCTGCACCAGCCAGAGGACTGTCCATCCGCCTCAGAGAAATGTTCTGCCCTGTGTGAAGATTCTCCCCTGGTGCCCTAGAAATGTTCTGCCTGATGACAATTCCACACTGCTCTTTGCTGAAGGGATACACACACTTCACAGTAGTTAAGACCATGCTAATGAACATCCATAAAAGTAGTGCCTGCAGAAAGGCAGAGTGGAAGATGTGCTGTTGATTGGTTTTCTAACTCTAGTGCCTAAAAACCCCTATGGTAACAGCAAGGCCACTTTTAATCTCAAAAACTGATTGCCTCTAAAATTTCTACTTCACTTCCCATCATGCCAGTGAGCCCTCTTCTCTTTGTGAACAAGATTTCTCTTGTATTACTAAAAGCTTTTGTTTTCCAAGGTTCATGCTATTGTCATCGCTCCCATTGTCACCGGAACACTTGGCTTTGGCCTTGCTCGCAGTGCTGACACTGGCTATTTTTATGCATTTCTTTACAGAAGAGCTATCAGGGTCCATTCACCCTGTGCTTAGAAGAGCTACTGAAATGCATCCATTCCAGGCTGACCATTCACCGGTGCTGAGCTGTGGAAGCCGCAGTGTTAAACAAACACTGTTCCCAAGACTTGAGGAGCTCCCCCTTGCTAGGCAGCTGTAGAGCTCCTGGTTCCTCACCTGCTGCTGAGATCACCTGCAACAGGCAAACACTGAGGGTCAAACAGAGAGATGACAGTGTGCAAATCCAGGTAGGAAACCCTGTGAAGGAATCTCTTTCCAGAAAGCAACAACAGCTTGTCTCTCCATCAACACCTACTCTGGTACAACAAGAGCAGTTCAGTAGATTGAAGCAGTCGGGTCTCAGATTCCTCATGTGGGAGCCCACATTAGCTCTCTGTTCTGTGGGCCAAGTGATGCCTGGGATGTGTGGGCCTCAAAGCTCTTCCAAAGAGCCTCTCCCTTCTCAGCTGGAGGTCCTACTTGGAAGTGCCAGGCTGGACTTTCACCCATTCCACACAGGGGGCCCATGCCACCATCCCTATGGTCTATCGCTATCCCCTTTCACACAGCAACATTGCTCAGTCCCACTCACACAAAGTCCCAGAGAAAACAGATTTTGGCAGGGAACCAGCTGCAATGATTTGAGGCAGTAAAACCTGGAAAGGAGGCGGCAGCTCAGCCCCTACCTCCTAACCAGGCTCCAAGGAACAGAGACAAAACACTACACTGAAGTGTAACAGCTTGTGCCAATCCCCAAGCACTTCATTCTCCACACCTTGTATAGGGACAGCTTGACCACCAGCTCTGGGATAATGAAGTCTCTGCGCTAGAAAGGGACTGGAAGACTGGTAACATACTGGACTTTTGCAGAACTGGCTTTTAAAGTAGGGATTCCCAAGTTCTGCTAGCTCAAGTTCTATGAGAAACCTATAGCCTGGTGGATTTCACAACAGATCTCCACAATTTAAAGTATTGCACAATGAAACAAAATTCAGCAGTCACAGTGTGGAAAGCACTTAGCCTGCAGCTGGCAGGCTTGCTGCTGTTTCGCTCGCTAGGCACAGCCTCAGAACAAGACCACAGAAGACCAGTTAGAGCCTATGGGTCTAGTGCTTGAAACCCCTTCCAGAGCAAGTCCAAGGGGAGGGGAAGTTGCAGCTCCAATCATGCTTCCTCCACCCAGAGGGGCAGGGAGGATCAACTGCCAAAACTGCCTCCCTCCCAAATGTCCTGCAAAGCTCTGCACACACCTAAAACTCTTCTATCAAGAGGGATGTGTTTCAGTTTAGACTCTAGTTTCAGGACTGAAGGTGGCCTGACAGGCAGCTCTTCAGCAAGTTTTCTAAGACACCCATCTCCCTCTCTTGTCAGGACTGTGCAAAAACAGGGCAGCTCAACACACAGGAAGCAAACTTTGACAGCAGGTACTGAGATGTGCAAATAACTGAACTGTGCTTCTGCAAACCTAACACTACCACAAAACCACCACTGCACTGCGAGCAACCCACAGGTAGAGTCCATCAGCCCAAGAGGAGTTAAACCCTTAGTTAATTTGTCCTTTCAAACATTTAAAAAAACCCAAACCCAAAAAAGGCTTCTCTTCCTGTACAAACCCAGCTTCACTTTCTGTCATTTCTGGGAATGCTGACCAGGGAAGCATTCCCTCCTCCTCCCAGCCCACACACGGCTTCCAGATACGCATTTATCACCCACTGTCAGCACAGTGACCTTAAACACACCGAGACTAAATAAACTCAGAACCGTTGCAATGCACAGCGTCTCTGGAAGCACAGCTCTTGAATGAGGCTGCCGTATGCTGTCTAGTCTTATTAGTCCAAATTGATGAAAACAAATTCCAAAGTTTAGAACTGCCCACCACTTACTGTTAATCGCTTCATCACGATGCTGCAGCTAATCCACTGCTATCTTGACCAGGTAAGTACGAGCCAAACACAGATCCACAATAACTTACACAAACTTGAATGAGAAGAAAATTTAAGGTACTGTCACCAAAGATCGTACCAAATAAAGCCTCCCACTTCAAAGCCTAATGGAAAATGATGCTTATCTTGTGAGCCCAATACCAACTCTAAATCACTGTGGAAATGACAAGCCAAAGCTGATAAAGGTCTAAGGCTTAGTGTACAAACCCAGCTGCTCCAAGAACACCCCACTTGATCGTAAAAACTAAGGGCATAAGCTGCAACAGCCAAGTCAAGGTTCAACAACCCTGCTTCAGGAGATGGTGGTGCACTCCATGTCCAATACAGATGGTGTCAAAATACAGTACTAGCGTTCTGGATCAGCCTGTTAGCAGGTACGCTTTGACCCATCCTCTTCACAGCGATTTCAAGGTCACTCCAACTACGCAGCCTGCTCCATCTTTTGAAATGGGAGCTTGGAGAAACTTCAAGTGCAGCATCTGCTCACAGGGTTTTTGAACCTCCAGTGCCTAAAGCCCTGAAGCCAGACAATGACTTCAACAGCCAAAAACTACATTCCATGAGAATGGGAACACCCAGAACTGAACATTAGGTAAATGCAAACAGACATTAATCACTTAATTTATCAACAATCACACTTAGAAGGGTAAAAATATTACTTATCCATTTCTGTAACACAGTTAAGCTTGAGTTTATGCATGTTCAGAGCTAACTAAACAGGTTGCCTTCAGCAGTAGCAAGCTTCACGGCAGTTCAAACAAGGCTCACAGAAATAGCATTGGTTAGTAAATTGTCAGCTGAAGATGTTCTTCCATTCAAGACCCCCTGGTCAGGTGGCACCGGGGTTTTGCAATGCATCAATAAATCAGTGAGATGAGACGAATTACGACATCCAGGCAGATGTTTAGATTCAAAAGACGTGCAACAAACACACAAAACCCAAGCATTCAGCTCAGCCTACCAATTCAAAAGATAAAAACCAAATTACAAAGGCTGGCACTTCTGGAATCGAAGCCTCATTTCTAAACTACTACTATTTCCTGGGAATGCTTACTGACCCCGGGACATTCTCAAAATCCTTCTTTTGCAGATTACAACGGTGAAACACCAAAACCCACCCACAGCAACCTCAAGAGGTTGCTCTCAAAAACTGTTTCCACAATTCCTTAAAATTTGAGGCCCATTATCTCTTTTACCCACGCAAAAATTAAACCTTCAAGCGACACTGTACAATTCTTGGTCTGTGCTCTGAAGTTTGCTGGTGAAATGATTCCATGTCCTCTCTTATTACCCCATGGTCATCACTAAGCATTAGCAAATTTCAGTGTTCCCAAGATCTATGGTCTATATAAACAAGTAAACTGACAAGCAAAAGCTGTAGATGATTTAAATCACCAAGCACCATGCAAGGTAAGTTACTAAATTTTTAAGCTTCAATGACAGAAGTTTCTAAAGCATCGGTTCCAAAAAACTAAAGGAATCAGCCACAATCGCATACAGTTGTCCAAAACCAGATCTTTAATTTATTTCTTTAAAACGTGCATTATGCCATGAATTCGTAGGGAATTGGCTCCAGCAGCTCTGGATCCTTGCCGTTAGTTCTCACAAAGTGTGCTTCTCTTGGTGGAGCAGGCTGTAAACAGAAAAAAGAAAACTCATGGTTCTAAATCTCAAAAGCAACCTCACAGAAAATTCATTTTGACAACCACTTAACACATTATTACATAAACAGCAATTTTACCATTCCTGGACTCCTCAAAATTTTACTCAAAGAATAGCAGTAAGAAAATGATTCTGCTAGAAGGTGTGCTTGACTTTCACTGCTGAATGAAAAAAACACCACCTTACCCTCTGCAATTTACTAATCCACACTACCACGAAGTGACGTACCCCGGGATGCCAGAAGCACAGCTATTACCTCCTCTCTAAAGTCGAGTTACTCATTCTTAACTTTGTTCACAGCCAAGACTACCATTTCCATGAAGGAACAGTGCAGTTCTGCACACGCACCACACACTCAGATGCAGATACAGTGGTGCTGCCACTCTACTCTTCAAAAAATAACCTCCCACAAAAGGACTGCACACCCAAGTGAGGGTGGTGGCACCAGAGACCTCCAACACAGTCTGCCAGAGACCTCGATTTTTCAGAATTCTGCAGGCAGCTTCATTCATGCGGTGTGTTTGTTTGCTTTGTTTTTCAAGACGGAGAGCTCGGTTTACAGCATAACGCTGCTGTTTTGGATGAAAACAACATTTTACTCAACTGGTTTGGTTCTGGCTGTTTTTTGGTGGAGTGAATCAACAATGTGTCAACTACAATAAAAATATTACCTGGCGTTTCAGTTGAACCCAAATGCCTTTTTCTTTTGCTTCCTTTTTCTTCCTTTCATTCTCCTTCACACGCTGCAGAAAGCTGTCTCTGCTCTTGGAATGTTTAATATGCTCAATGCGCACATTAATTCTCTTGGCAAGGATCTTGCCCCTAAGAAAGGAAATCAGTTTTTATTCTACTGCATTTGAGAAAAAGCTACTTCAAAGCTAGTTTTACAACCCTTACATGAGTAACTTCGTAAGCTCAATTACAGATGATTTTCCTTTAAAGGGCGATCACCCAAACGCACTGCTGCAGACGCAAATCAGATATAACTTACACAACTGAAAGCTTATTAAAACGTGCTGACGATTTTGGATTCTGATTGTGGAAAACACAGAATTTTAACCTTGTAACATACCAACAAAGAACTGTATCACCACTGTACTCCTGTCCAGCTCCTGGGAAAAAACCCAGCTTGCCCTCTTCCGACTAAATGGTACAAAATCCAGCTGAATACAGCTACAAATTAGTATTTTAAAAGGGCTTCAGTACCCTTGTGAAAGTTGGCTGAAAATCGCCATTAGGTAGTATCACTTCAAGTGCTGTTCAGAAAAAATAAAAGCTGTTTCCTCTGACAGGATCCAAGTCAAATGAGTGTCATTTGCTTGGGTTATAAAAAGGATATACACTTTACCCACCTTGAATGACCAATCAAGACAACAACTGTCTAACTGGCAAAGTGAAAGGAGGGTGCAATCACAGTTCAACTTTCCCCAAATACAAAGCTTCAACTCATGGAACTTTTTTACTTACTTAACCTGCTTGTTAACAATAATGCCCACTGCGTGCTGAGTAACGTTATATACCCTTCCAGTCTTGCCATGGTAACACTTGTGGGGCATACCTTTTTGAACAGTACCCATCCCCTGTTGAGAGGTAAAACAAGAAAGTGAAAAAACTTTAACTTGAAAAAAAAAAAGTAAAATCAAAGACTTTTCTATCAGAAGGTACTTACACATTTCAAATTACTTGAGATTAACGATTTTAAAATAATTCTATTTTATTCACACATTAGAATTTATGACCATGCATTGTGTATCTGAAGAGTACCAACTTTTGGTATTACAATTCTGGTTGCTTTCAGTGTCGGTGAAATGACTGATCACTTTGCTTTCAGCAAGCAATCACAGGAGACAATCATCATCAAGCTCCAGTGTGTCAAGAAGTGTTAATTTTCAACAAATAAAGAGCCAAATACAACAAACAAATTACACACCATGTTCTTTGATTGTTATAAAAAATCTGCATTTCAAATGGATCTAAAGAATTCAACCAAGTAAGAAAGGCTTTCAGGTTTGCTACAACTTAATTTTAAATGTACTGTTCATCTTAAATGACAAGTTCTAGAAAATACCAAGTGATGGAAAATGCTGCTTCACTGCTTTTCCCCGGATACATATGGATGTGTCCATACATTTATTTCTTGGTTTCTCGTTTTAATGTGGCTTCACAATCATCATCATATATACACCTCTACACACTTATTTTCAGTAAAGACACAGGCATAATTATCAGCTACCCCACCACAAACTATGGTTCTTCTGAATAGTAGGTGCAAGCCAGGCAAAACAGATCACCTGCTGAAACAACACCTGGGGTTCCTGTGTAAGTAGTGCTGGTAGGCATCATGCAGCAACCCGAGCATTACATACAGCAGCTTTCACTCACTTTTTTTCAGCTAAACACACAGTAACGAAGCACAGCCAACTGCATTACTTGTACATCTATATAAAAACCCCACATAAACCAATATGTGACACTTCAGTGTTCAGTACACCGTCATTCCAGAATTGCTTCAAAAGCGAGCGCCCAAGACACACGAGACCACCTCAAGAAACTGCAGAGACTGAAGAGCTAAAGCAATTACACTGCGTTTCAGAAAGTACCTTGATATCAACTATATCACCCTTCTTGTAGATGCGCATGTAGGTACCCAGCGGGACAACTCCTGTTAAGATACAAATTTGGATACTTATGAAACCCACAATTTCACTCACACACAAAATAGGGCAGGGGACACAGATCAGGTATTGATAAAATCTTTGTAAATACCTCAGATTTAAAATCAATTTCAAAAACAAAACTGAGAAATCAAAACATCTTTTTTTAAAAGCAGCAATTAACATGCTCACAAATTTTTAAAAAGTCCCGGTAACTCAGGAAAAATCACAGGTTTTCAACTTCTGCTTCAGAAAAATGGTTTAATACCTTTAATCTCATTCCTATTTCATTGTGAACACAGCCGCTGTCACTCTAATTGCTAAGAGGCACAACCGCCATAATTTTTAAGTAAATGTAACTGTTGAAATATCTTTCTCACCTTCAAATTAATTTTGAAGCACTGACAGAATTAGTAGCATTGTTGCTACTGTGAAGCAATCAGAACACCAATGCCTAAGCTGCAAGAGCTGAGAGTTTACTTGCATATCACTCTGAAGCTTTTAGCCCAAGTTGTCAGAAAACCTCTGACACAAGCCACTATTTTACAAACACTGCTTAGGTACAGTTGACATCCAAGAGATCAGTAACTTCAGTCAGTGTTCTTCTTACAAGGTATACTCACCATGCTTGCGAAATGGCCTTGAGAACATATAACGCGTT
>NW_010404033.1:0-684 GCF_000710305.1 Buceros rhinoceros silvestris | reverse complement strand
CTTTCCCTTGGTGTTCGTCATTTTGGCTGATTACTGTAAAAATAAATGCAGATTACCCTGAACTACTAGTTCATTCACCAAAAATTTAACTGATGGCATTTTCGAACTTTTCAGAAAAATCAAGTCTTTAAGGCACTGCTTTATGACACCACTTCCAAACTGCTCCAAATTCCTAACGTTATTAGCTTAGACATTCACAGAAAACAGTATTTACAGAACTACAGCATAACTCAGGTTAGAAAGATGCTAGCAAGTCACCTAGCTCAACCTGTTTGAAGCAAGTTCTACTACGAGATCAGACCAAGTTGTCCAGTCAGGTCTTAAATCCCTTCAAGGATGGAGAGACAACTGCACAGACTGCCTGGGCAGCCTGCCTGTTCTCACGATGAGGAGCTTCCCTTACATCCAGTCGCAGCATCTCGGTTTTGACTTAAGCCAGCTGTCTCCTGCCCCTGCCAAGCGCCGGGATCCGCCGTCTTGGTCATGGCGCTGTTAAGTGCCCCCCAAAGACCCCTCTGCTCCAGATCGACTAAACCCAGTTCCCTCAGCCTCTCCTCACACGACACCCAAAAGGCAAAATCTCCGCTACCGCATTTACCGATTCCTATTACATCTGACACAAGGCGCACACTCTCCGCAGGCCCACGGGGACGCCAGCCACCAGGGACGTCACAGAAGCCCGAG
>NW_010404032.1:170016-172618 GCF_000710305.1 Buceros rhinoceros silvestris | reverse complement strand
GTGTTTCACCTCGGCCAAACCGGTGACACACAGAGTCTTAAGCCAGAGGAAGTCTAGTGTAGGCAGAAATCAGGAACAGTGTTTGTTAAAATTTGAAGTGGCTGTATTTCTGAGTATGTGTTTCTATTACATTTGCTTGCTTGAAAGAAAGAAGGTGGTGTGTGATGTGACACGCCTGTTACAGTGCACTCAGACACACTTAATTTTGCGTAGGACAGATAAAGTAGACTTGGGGGATGACTTCAGCTTTGTGTGTGCGTCTCACTTTGTTTTGAAGTGTCATACGTTACCCAGCCTCATTCAGACACCCTTCAGGAAATACTCGTTCTAGCGCTGAAGTGGGCAAACACACGAGGCTTTGATACTACTTGTGGTGAACATTCCGTTGGGAAGTGTGACACTCACTACGTAGAAGAAAGACGATGGTGCTTATGTACGTGTTGGGAAGAGAGAATGCTAATTTGGAGGATAAAAATGCCTTTTTAAAAAACAAAGAGGTGAAAATGTACCTTTCCTTTATGTTCTTTTCTATGGAACTATCTTGCATGCCTTCTCTTGAAGACGGGAAGTCTCAGGACCTGACAGTACAAGTGTCTTCTCTTGTTGGCCATCACAGAGGTTTTTTGTAGAGTGGTTTAGTGTCTTGAGGCCTAAAACATTTTCTTCTAACCCAAATTCTTGGCTGTAATACACGGGCATCTGGAGCGGGTGTAATGTGGTGGTCTGTGGTATCTAGAAGATTAGAAAAGATATGAAGTTTACTTCTGTCATTAAACTCTGGAACTATAAACATAGACTGCAGGGGCATAAGTGGAAGACCAGCTGCGTGGGCTAAGATCTTGTAAAAACAAGTTACAGAGAGCAGGAAAAAGGGTCCAAGCTCCTTTTCTCAACCAAAAGGTTAAGAAGAGACTGTGATGAAATGCAGCAGAATGCTCACAAGATAGAATAATAATCCTCGCACTGTAGTACAGAAAGAGAAACGGTTCAGTAAGTAGAAAGTTGCTGCCATACTGATCACAGAAGAACTTTCAGGTCAGTATGAAGAATCTCTTAGATTTTCATCCTTATGTGTAGCAGCAGTTGCAAATCAAGAATTACAAACTGCATCTTGATTACAAACAAGAAAATAAAACAGATAAATTGGAAACAAAAAAGAGAATAGTTTAAGAAAATCATGTTATAAATTGATCTAAGTTAAGAGTTGACCAGAATAGCCATGGATCTAAGAGGAGCTTCAGGTCTCGGTGGTTGTACTCTTTGCTTGATCAGATTTCAAAACAGATAGGATTATCCTGGACAAAACCAGCCCTGGTCCATGGTTACTTAAAGAAACATTTAGTAAGCCCTAAAGAGCGAAAACCTGCTGTCCTTACTCAATTCTGCTTGCCAGTAGGAAATTGCATCAAGCCACAGTGATGAGATATGGCCCTGAGTGACCCTTATACTACGATGCTTATGAGATGCTCTTTTTTTTGGTTAGGGTGCTTGTAGGTGGAATGTGTGGAAAAGGTGGCTGAACAAATATTTATCAAAACCTGCATGTCCAATGGGCAAACACTCAAAGCTTCTGGCTAGACCACAGTCCTACACACAGTACCAGCTACTCTTATACACATCTCTGTGATAAGATAATGCATAAACCTGATAATTGGTTAAATGAGAGATGGGGACCGTACACTTACTGCCTGAAGTGTTGGCTTGGTTTGGAGGAGACCAGCTGTCCACCTACACCCCTGCCAGGTGGAGTGATTCTGGGCAAGTCAGGTCACCCTGGCTGTATCTCATCTTCCCCATAAAGTCAGGATAATTGGCTATGCTTTTCTCATCTATAAAGTCTAGAGATTTGCTGGTGCGATAGACACCCTTGTTTTCATAGGAAATCAGCCAGGTCTATAACTTCAGTTTGTAGCAGAGGAAAACATGTAACAGAAAAATAATCAGTGATACACACTAATAGTTACTCTTACAAGTACTTTTGTGGCTGTTGTTTTGACTCAGGAACAGGCAGGAACACTTTGCTGTTTACTTAGAGCTGTCTAGTATTCTTGCGTTAGTTATTCTGCAAACATCCCTTCATCTCGTTAAATCATGATCCGTATCAGACAGAATCTGCTGTCAGGTTTTACCACCCAGCAATATTTGCTTGATGAGAGCTTCAACTCTTGCTAGTAATGAGAGAAACCGCTCCTGAGCGTATCAGTCGGTGTAAGAACCGCCTCAAGAGTATCCAGCAGCTCCTCATCCCGGCTGCAAGGTCTGAAATGAATCTGCCAGCGCACTGACCTTGACTTTGCCCTTATTCCAAGTATATGTATTGCTAGATATTAACAATCTAAACAGAACTAAAACCCTAAGCAACCGAAACATAAACAATCAAAACAACAAATGCATTTGTTGTATTAGCTGACAGCACCCATAATGTCACTGGACAAATATGTAAATACTGACCTAAATCCCTTTGCTAGAGACTTTTGTATTCACTTTAAATGTTGGAATAGACAGCTCCTGCACGACTAGCCCTGGGTCTGCCCAGAACGCAGCCCCGAGTGCAGAGCTGTGCCACAGTCACTCCTCCTTGGAGCCGAGCCTTGTTGTGATT
>NW_010404032.1:165662-169901 GCF_000710305.1 Buceros rhinoceros silvestris | reverse complement strand
AGGATTTGGTTCATGTGAATTTGGCACTACTCATTAGCATTCAATTAATTAAAACCAAACCTTCAGCATTTTTGGCTGAGTTGAAAAAATAGACGTCTGAATACGCAGAAAACCGGAGCACTGACCCATCCATCAGTTCAGTTGACATTAGTTGCATTTTTTCCCACTGACTTCAGGAGCTGAGGTTCAGACTAAATGTGGCAGACTGTGTGGAATCAGTGTGCTACTGCTGAAGCCGATCACTCTCATAGGTGTTTCCTGAAGCAGGTAATCAACAACATTATCCTTCCTTTCCGTTTCAGTGGCTACAAGAAACAAGATAGTAATGCTTGGGTGGTTCCGCGGTCATATTGGCCAAAATATGGTCTTCCAACCTCAGAATCTTGAGGGACAGAGCTCAGGTTTTGTACCACCATGGAAATGGATAGAAATTGGTTCTCATTCTTTACCTTTTGGCTAAGCAGGGCGAGTTCAGTTTTCACAGCTCCCAAAGAGCAGGATGGGCCAATCAAGATGAAACCAAAACCAATTTTCAAATGTGCATTTTTAAATATCCACAGAATCGTTTTGGCAGCACTCATGAAACTATCTGCAATGTCCATTTAGTTGTTATATAAGCTTGCACACAACCCCCTAAGTGTCAGTAAGTGGCTAAGTTAACACACCAAGCCCTGATCTTTAGCCGTTTTGCATCATTACATATGTAAATCATTTATGCCCAGTTAAATGAAGAAAGTAGCCAGTTCATCAAAATAACCGAGTATTCAGGGAAAGCTGTCTTTACATTGCAATAACTTGTATAAAAGACTTGTAATAGTTATAAAAATTTCCTACTCTTCTAATAACAAAGTCTTTTCATAAAGTTTAGACAACTGCTGGCATTAATAACTCTTAGAGTTAACGACTCTAATTCTGAAGCACCTCCTCCTCGCTCGGATGGTGTTCGCCTTTGGATAGGCAGCACCACCCTACTGCTGAAGAGCTCTGATCTGGTTTACACGCAATATTAAGTATTTGTACTGTTTCCAGATGCTTAGCTCAAACTGATTTCAGCAGAAGCCAGGCAGCTCTCTGCCTTCTGGGACCTGTGATGTAATTTACTATGTATAAAATGGAAATAATGCCATTTTACCTGCCTCGGTGAAATTTTATGAGGATAGAAGTAAAGCTAGAATTGCCTTTAAGAATGTTTCTGACGGCACGCTTCTCAACAGCTTTTGGGGAAAACATTTTCTGCTGAGGGCAGTGTAAGGAGACAAATCATTATGTTTTCAAGGAGACTGAAACCCACAATTTCTTATTCTGTTTGTTTCAGTGTTCATTTGTGTTTAGCCTACTTCCAGCAGAGCTTCATAGAGATCTGACACCCCGGAGTGCTCCTGACTGTCACACACCAGTGTAGAAACCAGCCAGCCCAGACATCATCTCCTGGTGACTGGAGCTGCAATCAGGAGGTACCAGAAGCACGAGGTGTTTCGACCGGAGCTTCCTCTGTTGCAGGAGCGTCGGGCAAAACTGGCTGGAATATCACACTGTCATAATTTCTGCTTAGAATAATTATACATGATAATCTGGGTGATTGTAAACGTGATTGGCAATGACGAAGTGGTACGGTTTCCCCTAATGAAAAAATTCTCATTGTGGTCGACGATGGTGACGATGTGATAAAATCCTATTTACTCTGATACAGGGAGACCCTCACTGCAAGGCAGCCTCTGGCTGTTAAGCACAAGGGAAAGGCACTTTCCCAGTGTAAATCTCATCTCACCAGAGAAATAGGAAAAGCAAATTACACCGGAAGAGGGCTTTTGCAGGTTCAAGTGAGGAACTTTGCTGTCAGTTATGCGATATTGTGTTGGTTCTCTCATTTGTTGTATCATCACATTATGAAAACAAGGGTCACTTAAACACACGTTCTCATCCGCGGAAACGGCCTGTGCTTCCTAGAGACAATCCTCAGCACAACAGAAAAACTGAGTGAACAAATAACATTAAAATGCTTCCAATACTTGGCTTCTCATACAATTGTAGAATTGCAGTAAGTCATTGGTTTTCTGTGATACTAAAAATAACACTTTTTAATAGAAAGGTCTGTTATCTGCTATTGTATAATTTCTTCTAAAATACCGAATAGCCAAGGAAATTTTTCATTTGTAATGCAATTTAATTCTGGATTTTATTTTTGATTATGGTTGAGGTTAACTTTGATGTTTTCAAAATGAATTTCAAAGACCATTTATTCAGCTAATTTTGAAGGCAAAAACACACTGAAACTTTTATCCCAGTTGGTAAGCAGCTATTCCCTAGTTTTATTCAAGTTTTCACATGAAAATGCCAGTCGGGAATAAAACTGACAAATATATTCAGTCAAAGATGGACTATTTTTTCCTCTTAAGTTGAAAATGGCTTCATTAAAATAAAAGCACCACCTCAGGGATTGCATAAAGCAGAATATTGGTACCTAAATGGTATTTATGACTCGGCTAAATGTAAAGTCAATTAAAATTTAAAGGATTACAGTCAGGTAGGCCACAGACATTCATAGAGGAATGTCCATTAAGAAGATTGAAGAACCTGCTGTCCCCAGCGACAGGAACATGTCGGGTTAGCGGTCAGGCATACCTACACGCTTAGTGGCCCTGAAATGAAAAACGTCGCGGTTGGACCCTAAGGTACTTGCATGTTTCTTTTGGGTGAAGAAAACAAAATCCTGGTGCAAACATCGAAGGATGTGTATTTTTTCATGCATGTATAGGCGTATATAATATGAGGATACATGTATATATATAGCTGTGAATCTATTTACATGCGTATTGTTTATATAATATATATATTATAGTGTTGGCAGGAAACTGTGGATGATAGAAAGCAACACAGCTAAAAGATGTAAAATACAACCTGAGCACCGTTACCTTAGCAGGAGCTTGCAGGACTCTGCTGGTTTGGCTTTCGTAACGTATTTACACACAGCTGTAGTAGAGGTATGTGTTGCATGTCCTGGATTGTCACCTTTAAGAAGAATGACATCATTTGCTCAGTTAATTTATTGAATTCTAGCCTCAGTAGTCAATGTTTTACACCACTATCAGCAAGCGACTGACAGGAGTTCTTGGAAGGTTTGTTTTCTTCCCCTCATCTTGGGTTCTTCATGGAATAACCATTGTTCAAGTTACCACAGAGCGAGGAGCAGGTCAGGGAATAGCTTTTCATTCCTCAAAGTGTTTGTGACCAAACAATGAAGTATTCTTCAGGATGCGTGCTTTGAATTTACAAACACATTCTGATGAAAACCAAGATTTTCAGTTACAGTTTTTAAAAAGCAATTGAAAAAATATCCAGCCGTCTGTAATCGACTGTCATTGTACGATATGTATCTATGCACTTTTCCGGCCGCATTACTATGGTGCTTTGCTCCAGGCATCGGTCTTGTTTACCTGAAAAACCACTTACCTCCTAGATGCGGTCGAAATAATCAGCCCTGATGTTTATTCACCCCACACCAGCCCCCTGAATACAGTACACCCAGGATCTCGACGATTATTCCTGTTGAGAAATAGATATCATGCAATTCGCTGCCTTTTAAAGAGACGTGGCAGATTTGCATAGCATTCATTTACATAATTTTATTTATTTCCTGTTGCTTTTATCCAGCTACTCCCTATTGTAATGTGTTCCTGGCCCTGCACTTTCCCTTCTCTGATGCCAGTTGCCAGAGCTTGCTCACACCAAATGTTACACACCAGTGTGTAATTTGCACAATCATTTGTGTGGCCCTGTTTGTTCAACTTCACATGTTATAATTCTATGCAGCTTTAACTCCAAAGTTAGGAATGTGAGGTGCATATATGTGTTTAGTAGAATATTAGCATTGCCTTATTTATCTGTTTATGTATTTCATTTCCGACTTCATATTTTCATTAAATTTTAGAAAATATTTTTTAAAAATATTATTATTAATATTTAAAAAGCCATTATTTGTAGAGCCAGCTAGTAGATATTCAGCAGTAATGTTGAAGTTAATTTTCTTTTCTCTTTTACTTTTTAAGCCTTTGCTTAAACATTCAAACACACTCTAAAAACTAATGTTTGAGTGAGGGTTTGAAAGCAGCTCACGCTTGGGCTTTGCAGGTTTAATATCTAGTTTAGCACCGTGCTTCTACCTGAGAGTGCTCGTGCACATACACCGCCTGCCTTTAAGGAGGAAAACAGATATTTAGAGTAGTCCAGGAGATTTTCAAG
>NW_010404032.1:154125-165454 GCF_000710305.1 Buceros rhinoceros silvestris | reverse complement strand
GCGTCGTGGTCCACGAGGAGGCTTGGATCAGGTGGGACTTGGCCAGCCCCACCTTTGGTCTGATGGTTTATACCTGAAGCTGGTTCAAGAAACCCTATTTTTGGTTGTTTTTTTTTTTTTCTGTAGTACTCATCCGAGTGGCATTCATTGGTCAGATAAGCTGGAAGACAGTGTTTACCACACAGTTGCTGGTTTCTCCTATCGGTTTCATATCAGCTTCTCCTGACAGGAGATCAGGTCTCATCTATACAAAGAAAAACTAAGGTTATTCCGCACTGCCTTTGTTGGTATTAGCAACTGTATTTTAAGTGCTTTTGCAGGAAGTTTGTGGAAAACATGTTCTGGTGGGCAAAGGCAGATGGAGGTGCATCACCAACTAGCAAACCTTTGCCAAGGCCAGTGACTCAGTGTGGTTGCTGAAGACCGTATGTTAGGAGTAAATGAGGGTAAGGGAAAAAAAGAAGTGAATCAAAGCCATTTTATTTATGAAGATAAGTTCTGAGACACTGTACTTTTTGGACTGTTTTCAGTTGGTTTGTAGGATGATGATAACCATAAAACTCTGCTACAGAGAATTGAATATAACATGCCACGCAAAAATAGAGTATATGAGAAATATGTCTTTAATCTGAGGCACAAAAATAAAATGAAACTACGGATGCTCTCAAGTGTGCTAATTGCATTTTGCACTTATGGGGATCTGACTCATAAAAGTACCAGACTGATACCATCCAAAATCACACTCAAAAAAAGCAAACAGAACATTTGGAATTAACTTTTGAAAAGGTTAAAATTTCCTAAGGAAAGGAAATCACACATATCCTGGGAGGTGGAGGATACGCAGACTGCTCTTGGAGCAGAGAGATCTCAAAACTCAACTCAAAGGTGGAGCCGAGGCAAAGACATGGAGCTTGTACGTCCAACAAGAGCTGGTCAAACACGGGTAATTGTTGGTGCAGGAAGAGGATGCCAGAAATGCAGTGGGTGGAAAAGGTGCTGGCAGACTGTGTGGAGACACTGATGAAACTCAGTGTTACTAGTTCAAAGGAGTATGTAATGGGAGCCTTGTTAGAAAAGTGACCAGTTCTGTCAGTTGAGGGGAGAACACTTTATTACGCTTGACTTGAGTAAACTCTGCGTTAGAATAGGTTTTAGTAGTATAAATATTTTTAAAAAACTTTGTTAGAAAGCCATTGATAGTAAAATACGGGATTGATGTTGCTGAAACTGTTTCCATTAAACAAATTTCTGAATAGGGGAAAGGAGTCTTGTTTCCCATAATATACCGGGATTCAATTCACTGTATGAGCTGTGAAAGGGCAGGAGCATGAAAAGCTTGACAATGAGATGGAAGTTTTTCTCCTGCAGGCAGGGGTGCTCTGGACAGAGTCTTAAAAAGAGCTGGAAAAGTGCAGCCTCATCACAATGCACATCCTTTAAAAGAGTTTGCTGTAGTGTAGAAGCTAAAAAGTGGATTTTTTCAGTCTCGTTTTTCTGGGAAAGAGGAGGGCAAACACAATACCCATATCATCAGTCACTGCAAGAAAAACACCCAGCAGATCTGGGGACCCAGTGGAATATGTATAAAGGAAACAATTTCCATTGCTATAAGGGAAGAAATGTGTGAGAGATGACTGATATCAAACGCTTTTCTGCTACTGGATGCCCCAGCAGGGATCTGGCAGGTCACTGTGTACTTGTACACATTTAGCAGTCGCTTTAAGAAAGAGTTTCCACAAGGAAATCACTTGGATTGTGACTCAGCACTTGAGGTAGGTGGCAAAGGAAAATAATACCCTTTTTTAACCCCTAGAGGTATTGTAAAGTGTGACGGTTATAAAAGGAGTTTTGATGCCACTGATAAATTTTGCGAAAAATTCATCATCATGGAGAACCTTGAAGGACTAAGGGACCAAAATGCAAATAACCCAGGAGATAGACTGGGGTAGAAGCAGCCAGGGAAGAAGTCTGCGGACAGGAGGAAGGAATGAGAGCTCTGCCTGTGTTCTTCCCAGCTAATAAGAAGAGGGAAAATTTCTGTTTTCCCTCGTTACCTGAACCAGCAGCCAAGACCATTCCTGGGAGAGGTGTCCAGAGAAAACCCTGTCTTAATTCAAGCTTCATTGCATCACCTTCAGCCGCTGCATCTTCTGGGGAGATGTACCCCTCCACACTATCAGATGTATCTTTCATCTATAGATAGACAGTACTCACATCACTTCTCAGCCCTCTGTGGGGTTAGTGAAGAGGCTGAGGTCTTGAAGATTCAGCTGCGGGTCACTTTTTGAGGTTCCCACCTCAAATCCATTGCCATGTCCTGGTGTCTGTTTTGCAGGGTGAGCCCCAGAGCTGAATGTGTGTGGTGGAAAACTCTTTCCAGTGTTACGCAGGGCGAGGGGGCACTTCAACAGTTGTACTTTGTACATGTCTTTATAGAACCAGATTAGCAGTGCCTCAGAAAAGCTTTTGGCCTTGTTTGTTTGTTCTAAAAAGGATTATTCTTGCTTTTAAGTAGGTCCTTGTTAGTAGAAAACAATGAAAAAAGAGCAGAATATGAAAATATTTTGTTTTGTTGTTACAGCTGAGGTAATTACAGCCCTCTCAAGCTCTCTACACACCTGAAGGATATTTGCTGTTTGCAGACCTGACTGCTAAGGGCATTGAAGAAGTGGTTAGTATAGTCTGGAGCTTGAAATTAAGTACACCTGAGCTAAAGGCTTATGGGCTGGGTGTGGGTTGATTCTGCTCACCTCAGGGAGTGATGGGTCATGACTAGCACCTGGGGCTGGGCGGGCAGTCTCCTCCCACAACCAGTCTGGGCACCATGGCAGGAGGTAGTGCTGAATATGTGGCTCCTGGGTGGCTGTGAAGCTCTGCTGTGTGTCAATACCTTCCTCCAGAACTGCTGAGTGAGATGGTCCCGCAGAACCACCACCACCTCCTGCTTCTGAGTGTCACCGGCAGCTCCAGGGCTCACTAAGGTAAGTGTGGTGCAGCTTTTTTCTGTCTGATGGTTTTTGGTGCGTCGTGTGAAGTCCAGTGTGTTGTTTGGTCCCACTCTGGAGAATTTGGATTAAAACAATGAGCTTTGTCATGAGTTTGCCTAGGTATCATCTTTTTTGTAGTTGATGGGGACCAAAAGGTTTTAAATTCAGCAAAGCCAGGTTTTATTGGAATGAAGCTGGAGATTGTTTTAAATGGAGACAACTCACAATAGCCACGGAAAGCAGAAATAATGGTTTGCTCTGTCCTCATGGGTAGTTTCTTGCTTCTAGGCTGGGCTTTGATCAAGTAAGTGGCTCTCAGAGTTGTGGCATATTCTGTGTGGTGCCAAAGAAGCTTTTAGGACGTTTTCTTTCCATCACCAGTTTTCTCCATGGTGTGTGGCTTTAAAGGTTTGTGTATTAATTGCAAGCTGAAGTTTGTCAATTAAGAAACCGAAATATCAAAGGTATTTTGACTGAATCCCAGGTAAATAAAGATATGGTGGTTACTCCTGAAACTCTTTAAAGTAAATGTATAGCCAAAGGTACAGATGAACTACAGAGGGCCTTGGGTGTGAAGCTGAAAATCCAGGAAAAAGGGTCTCAGGAGCAGAATCAGGCTTGAGTTGTTTGCTCTGCAAAAAAAAGCCTGCCCTTCCAGAGTGCTCTTCTCATTTTCCTGCACTAGACTGCCTCAACATAGATGAGTATGTTAATGTACGTGTAATCTGGTTTTGCTAAATAAGACACAAGTGGTATGTCATGATGAATCAAATACCATCAGGAATTTGGCTTTGGAGTTTGTTTGACTGTATTAGCGCTTCTAATTGTTTAATGGGAAAAAAACATTACATTCAAGTAGCTACTGGAAAGGGTTGCAAAATCCTGATTTCTCCTTAGTTTTTCTAAATAGAGGTAATGTAGCAGTGAAATATATGCCATGTCTAGATGTGGTTTTGTCAACTGTAAACAGAACAAGAGCTGTGCTGAGACGGGGGAAGCTGGAAACGGTGCACAGTTTGACAACAGGAGAGATGACTTTTGGGTCAGGGAGTTACTGTTCTCTTGAACATGATGCAGTGTCTGCTTGCGGGGGAAGCCAATGGTGCAGATTGAAAGGGCTAGTTCAGAAGAGATCAACTGGTCCAGGTGCTGGCTGCAACCAAGGGAAGAAGTCCAAGTGCTTTGAACGTGTGTGTGTTGCACTAAGTTTTTCTGTGGTTGAGCTTTGGCAGGGGAAGGGAGCATGGGGCTCTGCCACTGGAAACTGTGAAGGTTTGGCAGCAAAAGCTTCTTGCAATAAGGTAGGCCAACATGTGAACTAGCAAAATTTTAGCTTTTTCTGGGCTAGTTCTCTGAAAGTGGGGTCAGCTGCGATGGACTATAGTAATAGAGGTACCTGGGCTGCTACTGCAGGATCAGCAGGTAACCTGTGGTAGATTTGCATCTCGTTGCCCTACTTTCTGTGGGGTGGTTGAACTGGTGTCTTTTGCCCTTGACTCAAGGATGCTGAAGGCTGTGGTAGAGCTGTTGTGGTGCGCAGAGGCACGTGCCTGGGGAGGGAAAGAGCTGCTATTCCCAGCTGAGGAATTGCTGCACTATGCTGAATTCAGCCAAAAACTTCTGATTTGCAGCATCTATGGATGTGGAAACCACGAAAAGATACACTTTTCCAGAGAGCTTTTCTAGGTATGATAGTGGGGCTCACTGGGACTCTGTCCATGCTGTAGTCTGAGTGACCTAACCTATTTATCAGTAGCAGCAAACTGTTAGTCGTTCTCATAAGTATCCTGAACAAAATGTGCCAGCTGAACTGCACTCAGCAAGAGCGAGGGAAGAAAAAAACCCTCAAAACCCCACAGCAAAAACAAACAAAAAACCCCCCCTCGAAACCTGATGTGACTGTTATGGGAGACGATTATTATAGTTCTTCACTTGCAAATTTTCCGTTTGTGTTAAGTTGCTTCCCACAGTCTCTCACTGTCACATTCATTCAAAAGCCAGAATGGCATTGATAGAGTTCAGCGTTTTGGCTCATTCTCCCCGGTTCTGCCTGGAGACTGGACGTACAGGATGTAACAGAAATCTTCAACCAAAATTCTGCCCTCCCAGTCATCCCTTTTGACTTGAAAGCGCTTCTTAGACTTTCCTTGTCCTCCTTTTGTCCTAAGTCAAATATGTTTTGAAAACAAAACAAAACACTTGAAATGGCAATTTTGGAGCTTCCCCCTTGCAAAGCTCTTCCTCCTTCAGATGCTTTGAAAAAAAAAAAAACCAATAAAAACTAGCTTAAAGACCCTGTTTTGCAACTTCCTTCACCTATTTATCTTGAGAGCAATGCAAAGTGAGGCTGTATAATTTTTATGAATTAATTTGTTTTCTTTGCAGCTGGTTATCATCCAGCTCTGGCATATTCATGTTACTTTACAGAGAGCGCTGTGCCATTTCCTAGATGTTATCGTTATGGCCTTTTAGTTAAGAATTACCACTACGATTACAGCAACTACAAGGAAATGCACTCCCACTCGTTGCTGCGATAAGATGCCTCACATCCTCCTCCTCGCGATGGTTTCCTTACTGTTCCACTTCTCCGATGCAGACATAGTTGTAGCAATGATAACAATTTTCAAGAAGAAACTAATAAAATGTGCAGACTTTTTTAAGGCTTATGATTTCCTCCCGACAAAACTGTCACTGAAGCTAGTAACCACATTTAGTAGAAATGATTAGAGATGTGTGACAAATCTACAGCAAAACTGGAAACATTTTTCTTTTCATCAGCTGGATGAAAAGCAAAGGGAGGGGGTTGGGTAAAACCAGGTTTTTCTCTCTTTTGCTGCTTGACAGAATACTTCAAATTTTAAGATAGGGGAGTATGACTTCTGAGTAATGTTTCTGTTAAAGCATCGGCCAATTTTTGAATAGAGAAAACACATTCTCGATGGTAACCAAATGTCGGTGGCCATTGGTTAGCATCATCAATCAACGGGGATGAAGTATCGTGGCTTTAAATAACAAAAAAGTAAAAGAAAATTACTGTTGGGTTTACAGCAATTTGTGAGTTGAATTTTTTGAATAAAGAAGTGTTTGTGCTGCAATAGATAAGTTGAATTTTAAAAAATAATAGTAAACAAAAGCCGTTTAGAAATGTATAAAGGTTTAGATTTGACAAATATTCGGTAATTCAGGGGCTCATCTGGATCAACTTGAAATATGATAAAAGAAAGGAAAAAGGGGTTATATGGGTTTAGATCTGTCGTATTTAAGAGTTTTTGTTAGCTTGAGGAGTATTGAAATAAAAGGTTTCTTTGTCTCTGGTGTTTCCTCAAAAATGGACTCTGTTTACCCCAACTGGGTGGCTATTCCCCAGATAATCAGAAGGAATTGATACCATGTCCTTGGCGTTTTGTTTTCTGACCCTGAGGGTTATAGGTGGTTTCTGCTGGAAAAGTTTTCACAAGGTTTGTTTGGATTTTGTGTTCCTTTTTTTCCTCCTTCCCCCTGCTCCTCTGTGCAGTTCCACTCATTTACCAAAAATGATTTGACTTGGGAAATAAACAGTGAGATGCAGTGTCCTTTTAAGACATACAGGTTTGGGTTTTTTTCTTTTTGTTTTTGTTAGCTGGTGACCTTGTCAGGTGCACTGGGCATATTGAGCAAGGCAGAACAGCACAGTGCAAGGTGTTTGCGAGTCTCTCAAAGGTGCATCCGCTCCTGTCCAGAAAAACAAGACAGCACTTGGTGCAAACCTTATTATTCTGTGAGGATTGATGTTTTCGGACTCTGCTTCTGTTTGCAACTATCTGCTTTTCAAAGCTGGTGTAGAAAACCAGACTATAAACCTGGTGTAGTGCTTGGAGCATCTTCCACTTTTGACAGGAGATTTATTACGCTGTCTTCGTTTAGTGACCACGATGCGCGCTCTGCCTTCAGCCAAACTATGCGGAAGGCAAACACTCACCTGAAATTCCCATTTTATGTATGTATGTGGAGGTGGGAGCCCCATGCTCCCACGAGAGGGGAAGAAACCTGCTTATTTTCAAGTGCCTCAACAAAATAAAGGGCTCTAAGTGTTGAGGTTTTTTTGGTGTTTCTTTATTGTTTAAATCACTAGCTAGTGGTGGTTATCATTCTCTAGTTTATAAGGAATATGCAATTTTTCTTTATTTAGGTCAAGGAAAAGTAATAATTGTTTGCTACCTATTAATGATAATGTTTTTTTAAGATCAAGCACTATGCAATAACTAAACCATTATTTGGCAATTGCTTACAAATCACGTGTTTTAGATGAATATTCTTTGATATGGTTTTTAAACAGCAGGTTTAATGTTAAAGCTTCTATCCCATATATTCACTATAAAACCCTGTACAGAGTTAATGAAACATGGACTCTCCCAAGGAAAGGTACATCCTAGACTGGGATGAGGTTATCAGCAGCAGAATGGAAAAAGATTAGGGGTGAAGTATGTAGAGGCTTCAATCTAAACTGAGTTAATATTAAAATTACGTCTGGAAGTCATTTAAATCCCACAGTAGTGGTTAAATAGAGGAAAAGCTATAGTATTTAAGGAGAATATTGGGTGGAGGGAATGTAAAGGTGTTGAACAACTTTGGGAAAATATAACACACAAATACACACGTGATATTAGATGGCTGTTAAAAGCCAGACCTTCCCTGGAGTTGTAATACTTCATTTGAGCTCCAGGAAAGGCTTATCAAGAAAAAAGGAGTGTTGTGGGGTCGGGGGTCTTTTGGTATAATGAATGTCTGGGTTGATACTCTTGGCTGGAAGTGGATTTCTAGTTTTTGTACCTCTACTTTTATTGAAAAATATCTGAAGTATTACAGTGGTGTAAAGATCAGGTCCTGAATGTGCTGCGCTGTTAAAGATGATCTATGTAATTTATAACAGCAGTAACTCGCAAGCTCGGTTTTACACCAAGTGATTGTTTTTTACATTTGGGGGGGGGCGCGCACGCATACTGAAACGGCATGACTGCATTTTGGCTTAAGCCTGTCTTTTTGGGTGCATTTTCAGGGAATTAACCGTAGCAACGAAAGACCATGTGCTTTTTGTGTGAGTTTGTGCTATTGTACCACGTGACCATGAGCTTTATGATGATGAATTTAAGTTTTGATTTGAACTGAGGTGTGTTTAATCACAGCTACTGTACAGCTTTGCTCTTGTAGGTTTATGCAGATAAAGAAAATGACACACCTAAGTGGTGCTGACAAAATGAAAGAGGGATAAAGGAATAAATGGTCTATGATAGCTCAGCATCGCCATTTTGATGGCCGGTTAAAGGAAAGGGACTTTGGTGTTTCTCCTCGGGAGGAATCGGAGACATACCCACCTCAAAGGCTGAAATGCCGTGTAAGGGTAATAAGCCATGATCTTCCTGTGCTCTGATCAATCATCTTCTGCTAACGTGGGGCGTGGGCTTATTTTTGACTCTGTTTCCTGTCCTGAAACCCAGGATACTGTTCCTCCTCTATCTTGTGAGGAGGTTGTATTTACAGGGGATGCACGCAGAATGATTTCTGAAAGATGCTCTAGAGTGCAAAGAATTATTGCATTGTTTTTATTCATGACTTGAGCTGGGTTTTACTTAGTTGCATGCCTTTGTACGCAGCGTTTTGGGTTTTTATAGCAATGTCTGTGTTCTCTGGGTACCTAAGCAGAGATTTTCATTTTAATACTACATAATTCAAATGCTGGATTCATACCAAATTCACCTCCTCCACACATTTTAACTGCATTATTAATAATAATATGGTTGATTGCTGATGCTATATATTTGTTTTCTAAAGAGCTCGTTGAGAAGCTGGGCGTGTTAATAAGGTATGGTGTGTTTCTCCTGTGTTCTCAGCAAGGCTCCTGCCTGTAGCACGCAACTGGCACTGCCCATATTCTCTTTTCACTGCTACTAGGCAGAGCACGCAGGCATTTTCAATTCACTGGATCATTCACAAGTTACCTCCAACCCAACCTTGTCATTGCAATTCGTCACACTTGCAGTGTATGCTTTTATGTGCTGTATCTTGCTGAAGTCTCATCACGCCAGGCCAGTGCCACAGGGTACTAGACAACAACAAAGATCTCAAGCATAGTTTAAAAGGTAGCGCTATAAAAGAGAAAAATAATGGCCGCAATCACTGCTAGATACCCTGTTCCCACAAATCCTGCAGCCCTTTTTTAATCCCAAACTAAGCGAAGTTGTACAAACCTCTACCTTCCCCACTGCTACCGTATGCTGGTGTATCTGGCACCCTGTCCAGCAAGGCAGGGAGGGAGAGAAGCCCTCACACAGGATTTCTGGAGGGAATACACTGGGCACTGTTTCAATGTGAAAAATGTTGGAGGAGACTCTCTAATCACCTTTTGGCTAACAGTTCGTGGGAATTATGATGGTGTTACAAATGGACCTCTGGCTGTGCAGAGCTCCTGGCTTTGTCACTGATTTCTGGGGTGTCCTTGGACAAACCACCGAAGGTTGCTTTATCTCTTGGTGGAAGCAGTGAGGTTACGCTATCCCTTAAAGAAAAATGGTGAGAACAGAATAGAACTCCTTTTCCTCTGCTCTTCATCTGGAAAATAAGAGCCATAATTTTGCCATAATCCTTTCCCATCTGTTTTTCAGATACTTGAATCTGTGTCTTAGCACACGAATTTCTAGCACACTGTTTTCATAGAGTCCCTCAAGTGTCTCAGTTATAACCTTCGGGTCATAGAACAAGTATGGTAATTTCTGTCAGGAGAAGCTGTTGCATTTTCACGTGTCTCCTGTGAAGACTGGAGGATAGATCGTGCACCGCTTCCTCTCCTGATGTCTCCAGTTGTCAGTCCCTTTTGTGAAGCTGGGTAAATTTTGGGTTTCTGTCAGCGGGGATTAGGTCTGATAATGATTTGGTTACACATGCACCCGTGTGAGTTTTGGCACAAAACGTCTGCAAGCCTGAACACAGAAGGTTGCAATGGCAAGCCAAGGAATAGCTGTCTTGAGCTTCCCTCTTAAATTTCTCCTTTCATTCACGTGGAAGTATGCTGAAACTACTTTCTTGATATTGCAATAAACTTCTGTCTCAGGAGAACAAGCTGGGATTCAAACAAATGCTGAACCATGTGAGCTGTGAGGTTTTTTGGGAGCAAGAACTTTTGTGGAGGTGGTTGGCTGTCCTCAGGGATGGCATTTTATCCCCATGCCCGGGGTGTAATGTCACAGCAGGCTAGAGGGTGCTGCAGAAAATACAGGAGGAGCCAGTTCATCTGTGGCAAGGCTCGTTAGCCAGAGAGTCTGTCCTGTGGCTGTTATTCTAGAGTAAGCCAGTTGGCCATGGAGAGTACTCGGTGAACTTATCC
Source organism: Buceros rhinoceros silvestris (assembly GCF_000710305.1). Taxonomy (NCBI): domain Eukaryota; kingdom Metazoa; phylum Chordata; class Aves; order Bucerotiformes; family Bucerotidae; genus Buceros; species Buceros rhinoceros. The sequence goes on along the minus strand of NW_010404032.1, from coordinate 155,110 downwards.
GTGTGCGGTTTCTCTAGCTGATACAACTGTAATAAGGCTAACGCTGTGACACTGGTGTGCAGGATGGGGCCAGCCACCTGCAGACTCTGCCCTATCCAATCTGTGTTACTCAGCAAGGGGAGGAAGGAAAGACCCTTGATTGTGGGGAAGTATTTGTCTCCTTGCTGGTCCTTCACCCCCCTCTTCTTTTCATGCACATGTTGGTCTGACAGTCAGCGAAGCTTTTGATGGTGTGCTATCAGGAGAGAGGTGAATCCAGGTATGGGTTCAGCCATCCAGAGGAATCTGGACATGCTTGAGAAGTGGTCCCATGTGACCCTCGTGAGGTCCAACAAGGACAAGTTGGAGCAATCCCCAGTATCAATACAGGCTGGGTGATAAAGTGATTGAGACTAACCCTGTGGAGAAGGACTTGGGGTACTGGTAGATGAAAAGCTGGACATGAGCCAGTAGTGTGTGCTCACCGACAAGAAGGCTGACCATATCCTGAGCTGCATCCCCAGCAGCGTGGGCAGCAGCTTGAGGGAGGGGATCCTGCCCCTCTGCTCCACTCTAGGGAGACCCTCCAGAAGCGGGGCCAAAGGAGCCCCTGGAGTGACCTGAGGGTGGAACCCTCTGCTGGGAGGAGAGGGGAGAGAGCTGGGGGGGTTCTGAGAGATTTTGTAGTGGCCTTTCAGTACTTAAAGAGCCGTATCAGAAAGATGGGGAGGGGCTCTTTAGCAAGGCCTGTTGCGATGGGTCCATTCATCTTCTTCCATATTCATGCAATTCAAGGTCAGGTTGGACGGGGCTCTGAGCAACCCGATCTAGTTGAAGATGTCCCTGCTCGCTGCAGGGGGGGTGCACTGGGGGAGCTCTGAAGGTCCCTTCCAACCCAAACCTTTCTAGGGTTGTGTGGAGGTCACACACAGGTACAGTGACATTGCCCAGCCTCAGATCTCCCAACACAGGCCAAGACTGTCAGGCAGGTGATGGTTTGCAGGAA
>NW_010404032.1:107967-153996 GCF_000710305.1 Buceros rhinoceros silvestris | reverse complement strand
GTCCTGCAGATGATGGTTTTCAGGAATGCTGTAACGAAGCGTAAGACCTTTATTTGTAGTCCCAGAGAAGCAAGAGGTGTCAATAGTGTGGTGTTAACTTTCCTCTTTGCAAGAGGCGTTTTACGACTCAAAAGCGAGGAGGGGCAGCCGGAGCCCCCCGCGCTGGCTGTGTTTGCGCTCTTGCCGTGAACTGCCAGGAGGGGCTCCTTTGCTTCATTCCCTCCTGGTTGGCATTTTGTGTGCGTTTCCCTCCTATAACAGACGGAGTGTTTCTATAATACGATTAGGCCTGGACTTTTCATTGCTGCCTCTCAAGTTTCTGTGAACTTGTTCTCAGGTCGTAGGCATCTGCTCAAACAGGCTTCCTGCAAACGGGCTCTGCTGCCCTCTCCCCTCCTGAAAAATGAAAGGATTGAAAAATGATGATGCCATTGAAGTCCTTGGGGTTGGTTTCCCTAAGAGAGGTAGGATCTCATACCAGATAATAGTCCAAAGATGCATTTTTTTAATGATTTGGTCAACAATTGACAGGAAGAAAAGGTTGAAACGGTAATGAGAAACCACTGTAACTGCGCTTCTGAGTGCTAGTGCTGTAAGTGATTACACGCGTGATTGAAAACCATACGTTGGCTCCACAAATACAGCTTGACCTACCTGTATATTTTCAGTAAGAAGTAATGTCTCCTATATCCAAGAGCAGTAGAAGGTGGGGGCGGGGGGGGGAACCCCACCCTGCTGTTTTTAGCTATATACAAATGATAAAAGCAAAGACATCAAAGTGAGCAGCCTTTCAACTCATGCTCAATTAGAATAAAAGTTTGGTTGCTGTTTTAAACATTTATGGCTAACTAACGGTGACAGCATCTCAGCTCTGCAAGTGGGATGATTTTGGATTGACTTTTGATCTGACTGACAGTTTCTTATACACTTCAGTGTTGGTTTATGGTGTACGAGTCTGCATTTGAATCCACATGCGACTAATTAGGAGCCATTTATGGTCTGTACGTATACATTCACACAAGAAGGAAAGATTTTTCTCTAAGTGGAGCCACGTTCTTAATGAAAGAGTTAATTTAACAAGGTGCTTGATCTGCTGTTTTTAAAATGTCTGCAACATTGTCAAGCAAAAATTAAAGTCTTTAGCATGAAGAAGGAATATATTAATGTTTACAACAGATATTTAAATTCTAAAAATTAAGATCTCTTCTTAAAAGCATCAATAGTTTTTCAGCCATTATGGTAAAACAACAGGTTGCATGATGCATTTTAGAGTATATTTACAGTTTATGGGTGTCTCGGTGAGAAGTTACATCCTTTCCATCTAAAACGTGACGGAAGAATGTACATTTATGTTAATCTCTTCATCTACCTTTATCATAAGGGCTCCTGACAACACAAGTGGTACTATAACGTTTGCGCCACCAAATACATCTGGGGCTTTGGAAGAGTCCGCAAAGAGGAGCGCTAAAATGAATACAAATATAATAACATTTTCTTGATAAAATAACGCTTCCGTGTCAGAGAAAACGGAACTGTCAGCAGTCCTTTGTCGGTCTCTCTCAGGCTTAAGAAAGGGTCCTTGACAGTTTCAGCATTGCCTTTAAATATCTTATTGAAATGTAGATTAAGACTGTACATCGTATAATAGTTGGAAAGCCTTTTCATTTTGAGTCTTGTAGAAAAGCAAGTATTAAGTGAGTATTAACTTTAGCAGTTATATTTTAGCATTTTTCTCAGGTTGATCCCTCCTAGACCTAATATTTAGATTTATTTAAAGAGGCAGTAGATTACCTGACAGTACAGACAATTGTGCATTTCTCTGAGTCTCCATAAAGTGAGATTAGCTGTATCTTTTATTAGTGCCATCTCTCGTGTTTTATGAAGGTATCCTGCGTAAACTGTTACTGCTGTAATCAACGATGCCTCGATGTTCTTGGTTTAGCATTTTCAAATCCTTATAGTTATTAACTTATTTGAAATAAAAATAATATTGAAATTTGTTCTATAAGCAGAGCCTCCTAAAATCTTCTGTGACTTAGAAACAGTCGTTATCTGGTTCTTTTAAGGCTGTGAATTATAGTTTAGCATAGGTAGTATTTATCAGTCAGGATTCTGTCTCTGCTTTCACTTGGTACATAAACCGTGTATCCACGTCGCGTATAAAACAATGATATTTTAAATCATTTGTGGGTCTTAATTTCTGGGGGCTAACTTTGGAGAGGAGCTTATATTACAGAAAACTGTTAGTCATTAACACCAGAAAGCTGGTTTCCTGCAGTTGTAGGTGTCTTGCTGTGACATAACAAAAAATTGAAATATAATTATGAATTATACGTGCGTCTCATGTTCGTGGATATTAATCTCCACCAGAAGCCTAATGTAATGAAGCAACTCACAGAAATCTTGACTTAAAGGTAGTGACCTAGATGTGACAAGGTAACCTTGTTATTATCTTTGTTTCTTATATAAACCATATGATGTATATAATGAGCTTGATTTTTGCACATCTTGGCCATCAGAAGGAAAACATTCAACTGCACAAATGTGATATAGAGGTAATTGGAAGCCGATAAACACACTGTTTATACACTCTGACCTTTCAGAATGGGTCCCTGCTTCAAACAAGTGCAAGAAATATAGTGCTTTAATGACACTTGGGCAGAGTCATACTTGCAGAATGTATATAAATATTTGAATATAGATAAGAAAATGTTAGCTTCAGCTTGCAGGAGATGGGAACTAGACAGCTGACAGAGGAAAATGATTCATGAATGAAAAAAGATGTAGTCTGAGCAGTGCAGTAACGTGATTCAAAAGAATGTTAAAATACTACATGAGAACTTACTGAAGTCCTACGGTAGCAGTTAAGACCCCAGATAGCCCACATATGAAATGCAGAAACTGTATGAAAGACACTGCTAGGCATTTTCACACTCTTTGGGAATGTTAAGGTGTTCAAATATTCCAAAAAATTTTTTTTTCTTTTGATTACCTTGTTGCACTTCAATACGAGACCTACCCTTGAGTTTGAGTCTTCGGGCTCTGATTCTGTGATGGTCTGTCAAGAGCAGAACGAAGAGAAGGTTTGATAGTATATTCAGTGGCCGACTTAAAAACCTTCAAAGATGGAAAGACTGGGAAGGGTCTGGGCTTTAAATGGTGGAATATTTATCTCAGGACTCTGTGCGAGCTTTATTGGTGTATAAGGAAATGATCGAGTGGCTTCATAGGGAAGCTCTGGAGAAGTTTAATGCATACTAGACAATGTATGAAGTTGGTTGAAAATTTTTATGATATTTTTTATTCTTTTATTTTCCTGTTTTTCCATTCCTGTTATTCTTCTAAAAACCATAAGGGTCTATATTTCATGTGTGAAAATGTAAGGAGCAAAAGATTCTTCTGTTTTCTAGAGAATTGATTGATTTGGATAGGAAGTAATAATAAGATCTTTTGTTTTGATGAGTTTTGTACTTTTGGGAAAACTAATCTAGAGTGGGATATTTCAAAGCTTTTAAAGCTGGTCCAAATGAGTTAGTGGGTCTTCAAGGAACTTTCAGTCATGACTGAATAACACAGTTTTATGTCATTTATTAAATGACGTGGAAGAGCATAATCTTGCATATCCTTGGTCATGCAGCTGCGCTCAGCCCTCTTAGGTGTTTGCACCCCAAAGTGTAATGCAGATTTAGACACAGTCGTGTCAAGAACGTTTAGCTCTGCCATTTGCAAGGATTCATGGAAAGAGTTGTTGTTTGTTTGTTTGTTTGTTTGTTTTTTTTCCCCGCTCTGCCTCGAAACACACATGAAAGTTTTCATTTAAACCGGTGTAACACCAGCACAGCACCAGTAAAAATCAGTGTGATTACTCTGGATTTATACTCAATAACACAAGAAAGGCCTTTGTCCTCCTGATCTCGCTCTGAGGTTCAAATAAAACTGAAAAGTTGAAATGAAGCTCACTTAGAAATGCAGTGTTGTGTTTGACATTGAGCCAAAACCATGAGAAATAATTGAATTTCCCATCGTTTTGATTAAAAAAAAAATTATAAACTGCTCCAGGTTCAGTCAAACTGAGTCCAGAAGTTTCCAGCAACTAGACGAGAGGAATTCTTGAAAAACTTTGGGAGTTCAGCAAATTTTGGATGAACCTGAGATTTGTGTTTACAGAATCCAAAACCAAGCAAATTTCACCTTGCTTTCAGTTCCGTAACAAACAAAAGTTTGATCAAGGTCTCAACAGATTGTTTCTGATGGATCCTGATGAATTATGCTGTGATTATTATATTTTATTACAAGCTATGCACCAGAAGTGGTCAGACATACCATGTGGCAGCTACTAAAATATGACGTTATTCAGCATTGCGTTTAAGATGCCTATTTGAAGAAAGTTAGTTGTCTTTCAGCTCGGTGAGAGAACTTTCCAGCTTGTCATCTAAACTGCTGAACTTTCGGGGTTTGGGTCATTTTTCTGAAAACAGCATGATTGTATTACATAATTTTCAAGCGTTTGTTACGTGGTGAGACAGATGGGAATATTCAAGAGAACACATCCCCCAAATAATAATGATTATGACTCAATGTCAAGTAAGGCTTTTTTTGTAGCTCTTTAACATTTTTCTGTGTGCTCTTGTGCTCCCTCTACTGACTCTGCAACTGGGAACGACGAACAGCACTGGTAGAGCAGTGAAGGTTCCTGTTGGCATTGCTGGGAAGAAAAGAAAGTGTGACTTGTGATTAAAAAATAACTTAGTTGTGGAGTTCCACTTTAGTTCTTGCTGTCTGGGAAGCACAAGAGAGAAAACGAGTGAGTGTTTCTGGGTAAAGGAGAAAAGGATCCACTTTTTTCAATACTAGGAAGATGCTGAGGACAGTGAGGGAACAGGTAAAGCTTCAAGAGATGTTCAGAATTGGGTTTGAGGGTCAATGGAGAGGTAAAGGCATAGAGAAGATGTTGGAAGAAGTTCCCAGTGTGCGTAGAGAATAGCTGTGGTGTTTGGTGTGTCTATCTAGTCCTATCAAACTCCAGGAAATTCTTCAGAACACCCGTTGAAATCCATACCGGAATTCTGATGCTGGAGTCAGTGTGACATTTTACTCCAGCAACTGAAAAGCTTTGAATTCATAAGCATGTACGACTGAAATAAGAGTCTTGTAACTTGTTTTGACCTGAGCTTCTTTCAGTCAACAAAGATGTATTGTAAAAAGCGACCAATTCAATGAGCAGAGTTTTGATTTTTTTCTCAGTGTAGTCAAAAGCCTCAAGGGGTTCTTGATTTTTAACTCTGTCAGAGCGAGCCTTGAAGACGTGGGATGGTGGTTTCAGTCCAAACTGTTCATTTCACTTGTGACTTAAAATGGCAATTTCAATAACTTGAAAAATAAAGCACATGGTTTCCACCTTTTTCTTTAGCCTTAAGGTGTAGTTTTTCCCTCTGATCAGTGACTGGTGGTGGGATTAATTCTGGGAATAAGACTACTGACACTCGCCTTCACTTTGCAGGTCAGTTGGCTGAGGTGTGGGGTGGGGGGTTTTTTTGGTTTTTTTGTGGGAGGCATGTGGTTTAGGTTTTATCTCCCTGACTTTCCCTGTCTGTGCTGTGGATGCCTATAGGTGAGTTAGTCATCCGGGCTGCTGTTAGGGCCAGCAGAGAGGAATATTAGGTGGTTTCAGTCCAAACTGTTCATTTCACTTGTGACTTAAAATGGCAATTTCAATAACTTGAAAAATAAAGCACATGGTTTCCACCTTTTTCTTTAGCCTTAAGGTGTAGTTTTTCCCTCTGATCAGTGACTGGTGGTGGGATTAATTCTGGGAATAAGACTACTGACACTCGCCTTCACTTTGCAGGTCAGTTGGCTGAGGTGTGGGGTGGGGGGTTTTTTTGGTTTTTTTGTGGGAGGCATGTGGTTTAGGTTTTATCTCCCTGACTTTCCCTGTCTGTGCTGTGGATGCCTATAGGTGAGTTAGTCATCCGGGCTGCTGTTAGGGCCAGCAGAGAGGAATATTAGCTTCTAAGGTGTGCTTAATGCAAAGCATTTTGGGGCTGAGCTGGCCGCGAGTATTTATCTAAGGAGACGCTTCTGTCTAGCTTCCTGCTGCACCTTATGGTGCTTGTGTGCTCCATACATATACGTCCTGTTGCGTCATTTGGAGGACCCACAGGCCATTTGGTTTGGGGAGCTGAACTGACCTCTACATTTCTTCCTTGCGATTAAGTAAATTACTTTCTAGAAGTAACTTCTTCTGTCCGTTGACTATTGAGGGTGTTACGAATGACCACGAGACACAGACAACTTGTTAGGTGAAGGAAGCTTCATCACTCGTGTCTGTGAGACAAGCCAATGCATTATGTTGCTGTGTTTTGGGGTGCTTTTTTTGGCTCTTTTCTGATATTTAGGATCTTTAAATTTTAGCACTTTCTGATGATCCATTTTCCTAGTTGCTCTGGGGGAATTCTGGCACCCGCATACCATGTCATGATATTTTTATTTCTAAATGAACCCAGAAACTCAAACACCTCTCTCTAAGGTTGATAGCAACCACAATATATACATTTATTAAATTCCTGTCACACTGCCTCAATATAAATGTTAAAATGTCTCTAATGTGATTCTGGAATAAAATTTTTGAAAATGTTATGAATAGAGGTATATAAGACTTAGGCTCCTAAATTACTTTGACATGAAAATGTGGCTTTACTAGAGGATTTCAAAACAGTCAACGTGCACCTAGCAACTTCAAAATATTTTCTCTTTAAAGACCGAAGCTAGGTAATGCCAATATCAGGTTTAGCTGGGGCATTGGAGAAAAATGTGAGAGTCTGAATCTAATCTGTACTCTAAATCCTCCAGGTTAATTTTTCTAATTTGATTTTTGTCACAAGGATCAAGTCATGCCATGCTGGAAGTGGAGAAGGGGCCACCCTGGGTGGTTCTCCTCCTTCAGCCAGAGGTGAAAATTCACTGCAGATGCTGCGCTTCAGTCATGTGCAGTGACCAGCTTGAAGTGCGAATCTGTTATTTGCTTAACAATTTGCCAAACAAAAGTCATCCCAGATCGCTTTTCCCTTTTGCCGCTTCTCCCACAAGCCCTAGTGGTAACCTGTAGTTGATGCCAGAATTGCAAGACTTACGAATAGATGTTTCAATATAATTTTGCCTTATATGAACTAAGCAAAATTTTCTTAATTAAACTTCAAATACTTCAATTCTCAAAGGATTTGTATTTTATTGAAATATTTAATCTTTAGATAATGATTTAATGAAGACTTATAAATCTAATGCCTATTTGTGACCTGAACTAGAGTGTTGTTAGGACCACAAAATATTTTTTCTAAATTCTCTTTCTATGAAACAGCACTTATATGAACTAAGCAAAATTTTCTTAATTAAACTTCAAATACTTCAATTCTCAAAGGATTTGTATTTTATTGAAATATTTAATCTTTAGATAATGATTTAATGAAGACTTATAAATCTAATGCCTATTTGTGACCTGAACTAGAGTGTTGTTAGGACCACAAAATATTTTTTCTAAATTCTCTTTCTATGAAACAGCAGCAGTAAGCAAACTTTAAAAAAGAAGGGGGGGAAAAAAGAAAAAGTCCTTGAAACTCAGAACTGAAGTGTTTGGGTTTCAAACAACTCATCTGGGACAGTATAATGTATGCACCAGAATTTTATCAAAGTAGTAAATAAATTTGGGAAATAGTAAATATATCCGTGTTGTTTTTCAGGTGGATCAGGAGTTCTTTGTTTTCATCCTTGACCTTCGCTATTAATTGCTGTAAACTTCAGGTTTCTCTTTGTTTACAACCTGTACATGGTGCTTATTTACTTTAACAGGCTGCTGGTGAGACGCGATAGTGGTTTAGAGGGGCTTCAGGTGCAGTTTGTCTCAAGCATGACTGATCCGCTTTCAGGAAGAACTGGAGTGGACTCGTATATTGACTTGTACCATGGGTCAGCACTGTAAATGACAGATTCGATTTATCCTTTAACGAAATACCTGAAACAATTTTTCTATTTAATTTTCTTTAAAATGGCAACTCTCTATTTTCTTTTTACAAGTGTATTAGCTTAAAACCTGAAGGAGTAATTATGAAATAGACATTGAGAAAAGTTATATGACAAGAAATTTGTCCTGCGTCTGCGTGTCGTTACGTTTACAGCTAAGTCTGTCCCGTAAATGCATGTTCTGAATGAAATCCTCCTCAGATTCAAGCTGGTAGCAGAATTCCCTTCTCGCTTTGCCGAGACCAGTCTGCCACCATCCCAGCACGCAAAGATAAACCAGGAGCCGGGCTGTGACTTGTAAGAACAAACTTCCTCACAAAGTTATGGTAATTTCCACCCAGGGCCTGAAATGCTTCAACATCTTTTGTCTTTGTTGCTTTCCTTCTTCCTCTCTCAGTGAAAAGTGTAGAGAGACATCAAAAGGGAGGAGAAATATCTTTTATTGGTTGAGATATGAGTCCACTTTCATGAATAGGTTGAAATAAGTTTCTCCTTTCCGTATTACTACTGCAGAGATTATTTTCTCCTTGTTTCACTTGGCTTTATATGAAGGAAACCGAGAAATCTGTCGATTTTTCTTTCCTTTGGAAGAATATCCCTAATTATAATTGTCAAAATAGTCTGTCATGGTCCTGCTTGTTCAGGTAGAGCAATGTTTGTTTTGACTCCTGTATATTTAGTTTTGCAAGTATTAAAACAGCAACCGAGTGATTCTTTATTATTACTCCCTCTGATAATAACCCCTTTGTCTCCTAAATAATAATAAAAAGTGAGTCATCGATAGTTTGCAGCTTCTTAGCTATAAGGTGTCTGGAAGAGAAGTCGGCGTATTGCCTCAAGGGAGTAGATTAAAGGGAAAATGAGCGTGTTTCTGCTTACTTTCTTGGCTCATTGCTTTATGGATATGTGGGATCTAAAAAATAAATGGTGGTCAGAAAAGAACAAACACATTTATTAGAGCAGTTAGAAAAAGACGCTGTGTTCCTTTTTGCCAAGGTCCTTCTGAATAGCATGTTTGGCAGCTACCAAATGACATGGCCTGCGCAGAGCTGATTTTGACGAAGCCTCTGGGATGTGTTAAAAAGTAAACCAGAGCAAATCACGTACTGGAAAGCATAACTCAATCAAGGAAAAATGTATGATTAAGGGCGACACGGGCAAGGAAAGCTTTGCCAGAGCTCAGGGTAAATATTTGTATCAGTGTGAAGTGAAAGCTTCACATCGCTGATGTCAAGCAGCTGGAATTTTCATTGTTTATAAACTTTTGTTGTTACAGTTGGATTTTGGCAGAAAAGGTACCAAAGAGAGAACAGTTTCCCAGCAAGAGAGTTTGAGTTTTGATAAAACAGCTTGAAGAGATAGGCATGTAAAGATGCAAAATGTCTGTGTGACCACCAGTTGCCAGTTGACATGCGGTTGACTTGCCTCGACAGCGTTTGTGTGTGTTTGTGCGGACAAAAAGACGACACTGACCATAACTGCCAGCCTCCTCTTGCAAAGGTGACTCGCAACCATCAAATTATGAGATTTTAAATAGTTGCTTTAACTACTACAACTCTATCTTGTTCTGAATCCAGAGTTCATTTTTCTTCAGAGAACGTTGCCAGTATGAGTCAAATATTTTAATGAAGGAGAAAAAATACGACTTGAGGATTGAACCCAATTCTTTGGATTCTGTCCAGGAGCCTTAGAAGATAAACTAATACGACTTCTTACCCTCAATGTGCTTAAACTGTAGCTGTGGGCATGCTTTGTTGTATTTTGCACCATATTTCATTTACTGAGATATTTTATTAGAGTATTTCAAGAATTTTAGAGCTACATATTTAATCTGTACTAACTTCTTTCTTGGTGTAAATTTTTTTAATTCTATATATAGTGCAAGTTTGTCTTTGATTACTGTTCTCTGTTAGGTACATCCTTGTAATACAAGAGAGAAGTGATTTGTGCAAAAGTTCAGTCACTGAGTTGACACTTCTAATGTTGGAGGTTCTTACGATACCTCATGTCATCTGGGTCGTGATCCCAGAAGTTTCTCACAGGGCTGGTCTCCAGCCTTTTCTGTGGGTGAGTTTGCAGTTTCAGGAAGAAGAGGGAAAGGAAGATACTGAGGGGAGGGAAAAACAAAACTTGAAGTTTTAGATGAGTGAAAATGCTGAGACTGGTGATTAGATTCCCAAGTAAGGAGCTATTGACCTTTAAAGAAACCTGGGCTCTGCTGAAGAGTTGCTTGTGTACGTGGCTGAAGTGTCCATGCCCCATTACACACGTACATGAAGGTGCTTCAATTTAGAGAGCTCCATTTTTTTGTCCAAGTAAACCAGGGGCCATCCTTGCCGATGAGAAGCAGTGTTCTGCAAGAACCTGACAGCGTTACCCAGCTGCACTAAGAATAGAAATCCAGCCCCTGCTGGTATAATTAAGAAATCTTCACTTCCAGTCCCTGGGCTTTAGAGACCTGGATCACTAACTAATTCCAATTTAGAGAGCTTTTTTGATAAGAGCTTTTGTAAACTAGGAAATAAGCTGAGACTGAAAACTTTTCATTGCAAGTGTTTTAGCTACGCGTTCAGTCTGTACACTGTTATTTAATGTTTGGTCTGTCCTGGAGGGATATCAGATATATCAGCACTGAATTGAAGAAATACAGTGTACTCATTCTCCTCAGGGTTTGTACAAAAAAAAAAGAGGTGGCACTCATCCATGGTCTCCAATTTGGAAAAACCCAGCAATTTCATTCATAAACGTGGGGCCCAGCCACGCGGTCTTATGGCAGAGTCACCTCCTGAGGCTCCCGGCTGCTCGGAGCTCTGGATAATGTAGGGGCAGAAACTCAGCCTGGGTGCAGATGGATGTTTGGATGAATTTAATACCTTCCTTTCTGCAACATGAACTCCAGAGTTGATTCTGATCTCATTTGTTACTGGTTTGGCAGCTGGGTGGGAGCTGGGCTAAGGGAGCTGTGCTAGTTGACAGTGATGGGAGGGATCAATGTGACACCTATTTTTTTTTTTTTTGGCCAAATAAGATTAAATACATATTTATCAATAGATCTTCTCTATAAATGAGAAGCACTTTGTCAAGGATATAAAAATTTCAGAAGCTTGACTGAACATCTGCTTTTTTTTTGTACAGGTAGGTAGTCTTGCTTTGTATTTTCATTATAGCTTCTTTTTGACTCATTTCTCATTCTTGTTTCTCTTTCCCAGTTAGACGCTCCTTCTCCTGCAGTTTCTTTGAAGCAGCATGCAAATTTGGTACCACTGCGTGATTCAAACCTTGTAACCCACACATTGCAGGAGGTTTAGAGACACTGGTGAGATCACCCACCCACTCATTATTATTATTTTATGCATCATAGTGTAACAGGTCAAATATCTGCCTCGTAAAAGTGTGCATCGAGAGCAAACTGTCGCCGTAGCGCTGCACGGGAGGTAGAACAGTCTGTTCTATTTCTAACACTGCTGTTGACATCCAAATCACTCCATCTTTTCTACTTGCTTTCTCACCTAGGATGCAAGAATGCTAATACCTGCTGCTGCTTGGAAGTGGTGTAAATTCTGGACATATTGGACCATGAAGTGAGATAATGCTCATTAAAAATTCTTGCAAAAGGTGGAAGATTTTAAAATCTTTTTCATATGTTGAGTGTAGAAGAGTGTAGTAGGTGATGATAACACTTTTTAGAATGATAGAACCTTTCAGAAATAAACGAAGAAATTAATGCTCTCTTACCCTGTCCTTAGCGAGGTCTTTCTTCTATGTGTCTGCATTCTTCCTGCTCCTTCTTAAGACCATGCCCTTCTCCATCTCCTTTGGGCATGGCCAGTGACTCCATGGCGAGCATCAAGGCTGTCTCTCAACCTTAGTCACCCCCATTGCTTGTATTATTTCTGTGACATTTTTTTTAAAGCAACCATAGTCTAAGGAGCAGGAGATCATGGCTTGATTACTCCTGCTCTGCAGAGGCTGCTGAGCAGTGCACTCCAGCTGATGTAGATCAGATTGGCCTTGCAGTCTGGGATGAAAAGAAATGCTGCTTGTGAGTGTCCCTGGGGTGACTGAGGCTCGCCTCCTTTCCTTCGTCCAATATTTGGTATATTCTTTTTTTTTGTCTTTCCGAACGCTATTATGGTAGGGATCCAGATGGAGGAATTCATCTCAAATGCAGAGGGCTCCTACTTAACCTGGTGCTGCCACTGTCAAGAGGCTGGCTCTCGAGTGAAGCACACTGCTTTGATCTAGCACAGGGGTTTGTAGGAGTCCGAATTAGCACAAAGGAACACAATACGCACAAAGTACCCGTTTATGCTTTTTTGGTGTCTTCTGTTGCTTAAGGGGCACCCAGCATAATTGCAGAGGTCCTTGAATGAGTCCTCCTATGAGGTGGTGGTACTTTCTAAACTTTCTAAACCCTTCTGAATCTGGGAGAGCTGAGTGTTGGCTGTAGATATGTACTGTTTTCACACTTGATGGCGTTCCCTTCTCAAGGCTCTCCTGGCTGGTGTGAGGAGACTGCTTTTGTAGCTGGGGACCTGACACACAAACTTCTGAAGGCCAGTGTTTGCTGTCACCAGCTTTTCTCAGGAAGGATTGTGATCTCTGCTGCCGAGGAGCTGCATCCCTGGTAATGAGGCAGCAGGAACGAGCTGGTTGGAAACCCACTGTGCAAGCTGCCACAGGGCAGAAAGTGCTGGCTGGTGCTGACCTCGGCCCTGCTGCTCCCTAGAGCTCTGCCGAAATGTGGTGAGGCCATGAGGGTCGCGCTGGTGTCCAGGCTTCAGGTGCAGTTATTGCTTTCTTGGGCATGCAGCCCCCCAGTGTGATCCAGTACTCCGCCTCAAATGTGTATCTTCTGCAGGAGATAGACTATTGTATGCCACACGTGTCAAACCTCTTGAATTTGCGTCTCAGACTTTTGCTTTTTTTTGAGTAAGTAGAAAATAGGGATGATTTTACTTGATGCTTTCAGAGGCTGGCTACTGCTTTTAAAAGTTACAACCCCAATCATGTTTGAAGCTTCAATTTTTTTTTTTAAGAAGGGCAAGAGTACAATTTAGACAAACATTTTTATTTTCTTTTCCTGGTGTGATGAAACTACTGCACTGCAATCAAATTGCAATAAAAAAGTGAAATACTGTCAGATGATATGAAGCTGGTGCAAATGAAAGCCAGCGATAGAGGCAGAATCCTAAAATAAATTGCAGGAAAAAGCAGGCTATTTACTTTCAAAATACGGAAAGCAAACTAACCTTCATAGCACTTGGACAACACGATTGCTTTAACCATGTTCACATCCAGCTGAAATACAACTGCAGGTCTCTTTGCAGTGAAAATAATTATTAACTAAAAATTAAAATAAAAATAATTGAAACAAAAAGACTCCTGGAGCAGGCGGCGGAGGAAAGCCGGGTCCGCTGGCAGCTGCCGGAGTCAGCTTTGCGAAGGGGACTGTAGGTGGAGCTCGGCTCTGCGATTCCTCGCTGCCGGCTCCACAATGAAGCGATTGTTTCCCCCTCTCCGCTCGGCAATTCCTCCTTCCCTCTCTGTGTGCTTTTTGGTGGCACGTTCTATTTATTTTAATGTATACCTTTGTGCAAAGCCTGTCTCCGAGTGGTTAGATACCCCGTTGATATGTGGCCTTCAAGGCGGGGGGAGGAGTGCAGCCTATTCCCATGACATCCGTGGGCTTTGTAGAGCCAAAAAAACCTTCTCAGGAACACCTAATCCTTGGGCTCCCTCCAAGTACCACAATCTCTCTGCACAACTGACATGGGCCACTTGGGACACTTGAGGGCTTTAGGTGTGTCTCTCTGAAGTCAGCCACAGCCAAGCATGAGGCAAATGTGCCCAGACCAAAGAAAATAAATTATGTGGGCTCCAATTTTCAGCAGTTATGAAGTATTAAGTTACACATCTGAAGAATTCACTCTGGGATTAACCCTTTGGAACCTGCACGGAGCATCGTGGTGGCTCCTTCCTGGAGGAACTGCTCTGCCCACGTTTCAAAGGCGTGTGGGTTGTTGATCACACGGCTGGAACGCTAGTTGAAATATGTGTCACAATTAACTGTTAACACTACAGGGAGGGTGGGAACACAGGTAGGAGAGAGCCGGTACCTGTGCACAAACAGAGACGGGGGGCTACGCAAGAAGCAGCTCTGGCTTTTGCTGCTTCTGAGGCTGCATCCCAAGAGGGTCCTGAGTGCCACCGAAGATTAAAATAAAACTGTTAAGTTTTAGACTCCCTTTTGAAACCACGAGTGCAGCTTCCAGCATGACATTAGCGTGCACTTTAGCCCAATTATCACAGCCCCTGTAGCTGCCTCTTCATTCAGGTTGGAGAAGTGGTTGTGAGCCAATGAAATTCTGCAGAGCTTCTTGCTGAAAAGCTACTGAAAAGGCATTAGCTCTTGGTAAGAGATACAAAAAGTACATCCTGCCCTGCCTCCCTCAAGTATTTCTGGTTCCCCACAACCATCTGTAACATCAAATATCTGGTACATTATGTTGCTGAAGCTTAAAGTGTAAGCCCCACACTGGAAAAACAAACGGCTGGGTTTTTTGTGTGCGTGGATTTTTAAAGGTATTTTCTTCAGCAAATAATTAGCCTGTGGAAACTATAATAATAAACAAACAGACAATTATTCAGAAGGAGGCTTTGGCCTTGTTCGCTGCTCCCCTCGTATTGCACTAATTAAAGTTTGTAGTCTTTCTGCAAGCCAATCTGGAAATAAGTTTTGTAATAACTCTGTAAAGCTGCTCCGTCCGTGAGCTTGCTGAAGCTGTTGCAGGCGTGCTGCTGTCTCCTGGTGTGTACAGTTTTCCCACAGATAAAAATCACAGCATTTGCAAGCATTACTTTTTTTTTAATCTTGGAAGGACCTGATCCTGAAAGTGGGGGAAAACACACTCTTTTGCGTGCAAATCTGAGATAGTCTTTAATCTGCAAAGGCATCCCAGTTGTGACACACTCCCCTGCCAGTTCCTGCCCTGCCTTGGTGGCATCATGGGGGACCGTGTGATGGCCCTCTCCAAGCAGGACATGCTGTGGACTTCATGGATCATGAGGGTGCTGGGCTGGCTCAGCTGCCCAGGAGCTGGAAGAGGAGTGGAAGAGACACATGCACATTTTGGAGGTCATCTCTGACGTTTCAGAAATTGCTTTGGCCCAGTTGCCTGAAACCTCTGTGGTAGGGTGGAAGCTACGCTGGTCCCGTACAGTCCTGGGCTTGCAAAATGCTGTGTGTGTTATTAAACTGCCTTTATGCCTTATACACCTCTTGGAGATGATGTGTTTGCATTACGGATGAGTGTCACTTTGGCTCAAGAGTGTCTTTCCAAACTCCCTTATTTCTCCTTTCCCTGCCCCAATGACATAATACATTTCAAGTACAAGCTGATTTTCCACCTCTGTATTTTTATGAGGGTTTTTGCTAAAGAACAAGACTAGTGTTTGAGGGAGAGGCAGTTGTAAGCATCAGCAGAAGATAAGGCATGCAGAAGGTATAAATAGTACTTTTGTGTATTTTGAAAACGACTTCTCAAGTGAAGATCTGTTTCTTTTACAGTAGCATCCTCTCTTTAAAGTCTGCTGTAGTAGGGAATGAATCAGGAATATGTGTGTGTAGGGGGTGTGTATATGTATTTTTTTTTTTAGGAATCGCTTATTTTTTGATACTCCTTTCAGTAGCATGACAGTTTTCCAGGAGTTTCCAAAAACAATTTAGTGGATTTAGTATTCTGACTACATCTTTTTACTAATGTGTGTTGTGAAAAATCCATGTAAATTGGGATTCTTGGGAGTCTTTGGAGGAAAAGAATGAAAACTATGGTACTAGAGTAACACCACGAAAAATGTGACTCTCTTCCATGAGCAAAAGCAAATGGGCATCAAGAACAAATGATTGGTTTCATGGGTTTATAAGTAGCCTGTTAAAAATTTTTAGCTTAAACTTGGTAAGGAAATTATCCCATGTCTACTTTAATGAAATACATGGATTTTTATTAACAACTCTCACTCCAGTTTTGTCTGACTACCTTGGACTTGTTTGTAGGAGGCTGCTCTACACAAGCAACCCCTACCCAAACTTTTCTCCGGGGTATCAAGGGGCTTCTGGTGGGTGCAGAAGCTCTACTAGGCAGAGCTCAGTGCCCAGCCAGTGCTTGCTGCCTGGCCACGTAGGTATTCAGACCACACGGTGCAGAGGCTGGTAGGGGGAACATCTCCAGACAACATTGCAGTGTCTTTCCTTCAGTGAGATTCTATTGGCAATTTCAGGTTTGAGGTTAAAAAGCCTTGACTTGGAATAATATGCTGAAGTTACATGAATTAACCTCTTTCACTCCTGCTCACAAGAGCATGAGTTAGACCCGTGTTAGTCCAGATTTCTGGGTTTAACTACAAATCTGTTTCCTTTTGCAGGTTTAAGTCAGGCCCTCAATGCTCCTAATATGTCACTTTTGTAGTTGCATTATTTCTCTTTTTGTGCTCGTAAAGTTCAGAGATTTAGGGTGATGTGCGTATTGAAGTCAGGTCTTTGTTCATACTCCCAACCCTATCAAATCAGAATTCATCCTTAAAGACCTAGAAAGTGCAGGAATTTAGGCTTGTTACACTTTATTGTAAAAAGGCAGAAAGCCATGTTTGCTGGAAGCAATTTGTGTGATGCTGTTGTAGCCCCTTTGTTTTCTACTTAGCAATCAGATGAGCAGGTAATTTTTTTTTCTTACCTGACTTGTCATTGATATGTGACACTGGCATCAAAAAGAAAAAAAAAAAACAGTGGAGTAGTCATTGCTTTTACGATCAAACATGAAATGGTTCTGGAATGTATGAAAATCGTGGGTTTTGTCTGCTGAAGAGAAAGGATTTGTGAAGTGTGGAGTAGAGCTGTATGCGGGCGCTTTAATGCGGGTTAGAACACCAAAGCATTTTGGCATGTTTGGGCCTGGGCCAGAATATCACTGACATGAGGCCAGGTGAAAAACCTGGACCTAGAGCCTCTTCCCAGCATCCCCAGTTTGCTGATGTTTAGGTTGCTGGTTTGGTTCCAGCCTTAGGGCTGGTTCGTATTCCCGTGTTCTGGTCATGAAGACCTTGGATGTGTGGATTTTCTGGCATACCTATTCAAGAGACTCGGATGATTTTTCCAAAGCTTTCCTGAGCTCTGCTTTTGAACCCAGTCAAACTCCTTTGTAGAATTTAAAATCAAGTGGAAAGTGCAAACGCTGGATTGTAATCAGAGAAACACAACAAATGCATGAACTGGAAGGTAAGGGCTAAGGTGCCTCCTGTGACCTATTTTATCCAAAACAGCACTGAGGATAAACTATCTCCTGTTCTAGGGAAACCACATCCAAGTGTTTTCTTTGCTCTGTTCCCTTTGTAAAGTAGCTATAAGGAAAATTACAGCTAAGTCTTAGCCAGAAAATCCATCTGGTATGAGAAGAGGAGGCCAAAGTACAGTTCTTTGAACACTGAAGACTGCCTTCTGTCTTGACTAAACTGTCTCCTGTCCTGCCCGTTGTCTGGTGTCTCCATTCCATTTGACTTTTCCATCAATGTTACTATAGCACCTTCACTATCCACATGCAAAATAAAACCTTTCTTCAGATCTTGAAGGATTTAGCACAGCGTTTACTGCTCTTAGGAAGGTATCCTGCTCGTTTCTCTCTCATCCTGTTGTGTATGGCCCTGTATCGGTGATGAGTCGACAGGACCAAAGTCTGGGGGCCGGAGGAGACTCTTTGGCAGGCTAGTTCTTACATTTGGCACTTAGGCTTATGGGTAGTTCCAAATTTTTTTTCCCCGGAAGACTTAATAGACATGTTGGTTCACAATTTTCAACCAAAGTTAGAACAGAAAAAGTTTTGTCTTGAATTTTGTGTTCAAAATTAAAGAAAACAGTCAGTATGAGAAGTTACTTCAAAGTGGAGGGATTGTTTTGAAACTGTAAAGTTGAAGGATTTCTCGCGTTGTAGAATGTAATTTTTGGTTCATGTGCGTTTATTTAAAGACAAGTTCACAATAATACTTTCTAAGTCTGCATGCTTTTTTTCAGAGCAAAGCAGGGTATGGCTGAGATATTGTCCACTGGTAGCCTGTGGTTTCAGCTAAAATAATTGCAGGGAGCAGAGTAAATGTAGAGGGACCTGAACCCTTCTGGGTGCCCTCTGCTTGCTGCAGAGGCTTGGATGTAGTTGGCCTGGGGTCTTCTGCAGCTTCCCTAGCCCCTCCTCTGCCAGCGAGGCTGTGTCAGATGGAGCTCCATGCTTGGGATGGTAGTGATGTAGTGTTCCAGGTGGGAAAATAAAAATGGCTATTGCCCAAGCCAATGTGCTGCAATAGCAGTCACCTCTAATTAAATAGCTACAAGAAGTTGCTTTCAGGCAGTTTCAGGGCAGCAAGGAAAACATGCTCGAAGGTAAGATCAGACACAGCTGTCACAACATGTCCCTGGGGGCATCTAATGTGCATGGAGCAGAAATTAAGGGATGTGTCTAAAGAGGTTTAAACTCCTCCTTCAGCTTTCCTGCAATCCAGCTGGGAAGGAGATTATTCTAATACTTATGTGGCCATAAATGCATCCACAAGTTGCAGTAGGATCATCTCTGTGCCTTTTCTTCTTTATCCTGCTTTGCAAAGGCATGGTCTTGCACCGGTGTCACCCAGCACTCGGTGACGTTTACTCTGCAGTGGGCTTTTTCGCTGTGTCGGGGCAGTTGTGTATTGGAGACCACACACAGACCCTTGGGAGCCAGACAATGCCAGCCATGGGAAAAGCAATTGGAGCTCGGCAAAGTTGGCCTCGTGTCTATCTGTAGGCAGGAACTGTGAGTAGAGGAGGAATTAATGCTTCTGGTAGGAGACCCAAAGCGCCCGTATCAGGTGCTGCGACTGAGAGTCCGTATGGGTGTTGTGTGCTCCGATAACATGAAGCAAACAAATGCTTATCGACATCTAAAGGGTGGATGCCAGGAGGATGGGGCCAGACCCTTCTCAGTGGTACCCAGAGACAGGACAAGGGGCAACGGGCACAAAGTGGACACAGGAAGTTCCACTTAAACATGAGAAAAAACCTCTTTACTCTGAGGTGAGGGAGCCCTGCACACGCTGCCCAGAGAAGTTGTGGAGTCTCCTCCTGGAGAGGTTCCAAACCTGGATGCCATCCTGGGGCAATGGCCACAAACTCGAACACAGGAAGTTCCACCTAAACATAAGGACAAAACTTCTCTACTTTGAGGGTGATGGAACACTAGAACGGGCTGCACAGAGAGGTTGTAGTGCCTCCTTCTCTAGAGATACTCAAAACCTGCCTGGATGTGGTCCTGGTGACCCTGCTCTAGCAGGGGGGGTTGGACTAGATGGTCCCTAGAGGTCCCCTTCAACCCCTACCAGCCTGTGATTCTGTGAAGCACCTTGTCTGTGCATCCCTCTGTCGTGCTGCAGCAGCTCCTCCTCAGGCGCAGACCCGGCGTTGCTGCGCAGCCGCGGCAGTTGGCTGATTGCAGCGAGGTGCGAAGGCATCTCGGGCTGCCGTCCGTGCCAAGCCCCGCGTGCTGCGGTCCCTCCTGTGACGGCTTCTCTAACCCCCTGCAGCGACAGCAGGTCTCTCTTGAAACCGTTTCAGAGCCACAGATGACATGGAGAATCAGGCATCTGACATTTGCAGGGAGATTGAAATGATTCACTGTTCGCAAAGATATGCTTCTCGGGGAGACCCCCACTGCTGTCGCTCTTCGTGCTGCGAACTTTTTGATTTTTTTTTTTCTGTCCTAAATACTACAGAATATCATATTCCTTTGGCAGATTGATTATAGCCTGAAAAATAGATCCTCGGCCTTTTTTGAGAGGCTGCAGTGGTGCCGTGATCTGACAATGCGTATGTGATTTGGGAAATGGCTGTTTTACCAGCTCCGTGCTGACTGCGAAGCGGTCTGAAGGCAGTCGCTCTTTCCAAAGGAGAGAGTGGGTTTAGAAGCCAGCCTCCTGTGAGCCAACAAGGGGCATGGGCTAACATCTGTCATTGTCCCTTGGTGTCCCTGTTCCCCGTCAGAGGTAGCGGAGAAGCTGCCTTGTGCCTGGGGAGGAGATGTCAGATGGGAAGCTGGTCGGATGAAAGACCCGTAAGGACTGTTAGTTGCCTATTTCCGTGTTTATTATTTTTTATATATGGAAGGTGGAGGTGCTGTTATAGGATGAGGCAATGGAGAGGTGGCTGGACTCTTGTAAAGGATAGTGAACCGGGTGGAAAGGTCTGCAGTGTGCAAACAAAACCCATGTCCTTGCTCCTTCTGGGAAGCATCAATAGCTGCTCTCTCTTGTCTGAGTTATATTAAATAAGAGTAAGCTAATGAGTCATTAACTTTCTCATTGGGTGGTGCACACTTCCTTTGCGTGCCCGTGGATCTCCCAAGGCCCAAAGCACGTAACAAAGGTGAGGTTCCTGTGAGGTTCTGGACTATCATTACCAAGGCTGAGGAGACCATTTTTCTTGGTAAACGCTTCCTTTTCTCCACTTCAGAAATGCAGCGTATGCAATAACAACGCACCATCACAACGGATACAGCGTTTATGCCACAGGAACCAAAGTGCTACTGAAACACCGATAAATAAGTGGAGAAAGCACGAGTTAATGTTGTAATCTTGGGGAAGTACACACAGATTGCAATCCTCAGTGTCATTTTTCATTTGCCTGGGTGCCTTCCACAGTATTTCCCTGACAAACTTCATTTCACAAAAAACAGTCGTGTTGACGTTGGACTGGGACTGTTGTCTATTTTGAGAAAGGATGGGGAACGGGATCAGAGGTGGTAAATCTTGATCCTAAACTTCATCCTGTGAGTTCTTTGCATGAGAGAAACTAAACCTAAGCGTGAAAATCCTTTTTTGTTCTACATTGTTTTGTTTCTGTGTTTGGGTTTTTTGCGTGGAGTCTTTAATAGAAGGAACTTTAGTTATGCGTAAGGGAAATCTCTAACTTTATATTGTTGTAGTTAAGCTCCGTAAGGAAACGGAGAAGGATGAGGTGCCACATATTCTGCTGTACCCCAAAGCAGCACTTCTCTTCCCACAAGCTCTGTGAGGAGATACTGAGGCTTTGCCCAGCACTGGTAATCGCTGTCCTGCCTGCAGCCCTTGGCTTTCCTGGGACAGAGGCCCCTCTACGTCCCCTCAGGAATCGCCGTCACCGCTGGAGCAGCACTTTTCCCTGTTGCAAACGACACTGGGTTTAAAAGCAAAACATGTACCAAGTCAGGTTTTTAAGAAAAGAGCTCATTTAAAAAAAGACAGAGTTTCTTTAAGGTTTCTTTAACCCCATTAACACAGCTGTTAAGAACATAACCACCAGACTGTGTTTATTTTTTGTGGGAATTCTTGGCAATCGCTCCAAGGGATGCTATTTCCCCCACTTACTTACTTCTCCCTCCACTAGAGGCAGAAATCCAGCTTTTTCCTCTATCAAGGGGAGTAGAAAAGCTGCCATCGGGGTTCTCTGCTCAAGTCAAGCACTAACTGGTTTAGTTAGCCCAAATGGATGGTCCTGATCCCTTAATAAGGTGTTTCTTCACGAGAGCATGGACAGGTTTGGTTTCGGGGCTCTAAGCACTGAGATACGTGGCTCACGAGTGGAACATATATGGTAACGGTACGTTGTCCACCTCTCAAGTTGAGACACAAAATATTTGTGCAAACAGTAATGAGATCCGGCCTCCCCATTTCCTGGTTTATCAGATGAGAATTAGTTGAGTCTTTTGCTGAACATCTAGCAGGTCTTCATGTAAATCTCAGCTGACTCAAAGCTGCATAAAACCCTTCCATCTCTCTCTGTTGGGAGAACAGAACATTCACAGAGTAAAAAAAGCATCACTTCTAATCAATGAAAATCTTCCTGGCCATTTTGCTGTACAGAGAAGCTAATTTTCCAAATATCTTATTACTCTCCCTCACCTTGACAGCCTCATCTTTCACCGGTTTTGACTCTAGTTGCTCTATAGGCCAGAATTGGAAACAAAACCTTTTACTCAATACCCACCCACCCCTTTTTTATAAAGTACTCTGTAGGGGGTGGGCAGTAACATTATCTTGTAAATTTGTTAATTTTTCTGTCAAGTTGCTTCTTGTATTTTTTAACATGGAAAATAACTTGATTTCTGGACTTTGATGCATGGTATTGTCTCAGGAAGGGGAAACAACCAAATCTAAAAATGCATGCTTGAAAAACAAGCACAAAAAAATACGGAGTACTCCTGAATTTTCAGCACCTGAGGATGATTATTGTTAAGGGTGGGGCTACCTGTGCTCTAACATGAATAATTTATTTTCTTTTTTTTTCTGACTTTAAAGAGGCTGAAGCAATCGCACCCATACAAAATGTTGCAACAGAACTGTTTTTATTCTTATTCAAAGAAAATTTCTAGAATAAGGATGGGAGGGAAATGAGAGACCAGAACTTAATTTAATCTTCAGTTCTGTTATTTTACATATTTCTAAACTAGCTGTCTAATGCTCTAACTATTCAAATTGTCTCTTATTCAGAGGGGGTGGGCTCTGCACTGAGTTCCCCCATTCACGTTCAGGTGTCGAGGATGTGGTTTCCCCTGTGCGCCGCTGCCTTCGTTAGTAAATATGGATTTAGGAGTGCTGTAAAATGTTAGGCTGAACTCTCTAGCACACTTCAGCAGCTTGAACAACCTTCGGAAATGAAAGTCTCTTAACCTTAGTACAGCAACGATATGACTTAATGGTGCTGTTATCACCTCATAATAACGCAACTGCATGTGAAGCAAGTTGTCCATGGGCCATTGTTCCCTGCAGAGCTGATGGCTCATGGTAACACAACCCAATGGGCAATCTTGAGAGAAACTGTCTGAGATCTTAAAAAGGGCCAGTCAATTAATTTGTTCCATCCCCGCAGGTCAGGAGAAAGATAAAATCACTGCTGTTTACAGCTGATCGTCTCATATTAAATATAATTATTTTGAATGTTCAGCTATGTTTCCCGTGTGGCATGCTGGGGCTGGGCCGTGCCCTCTCCACCAGCACCGGAATTTCAACTCCGCAGAGTGCCGAAACCTTGCACCTGCGACTTGTGAGGAATAAAGCACCCTGCCCCTTTCCGAGCCTCACATTACTGCATTCTGCATGTGTGTCGGTTCCCACGCTGTTCTTTTCTCCTTCTGGTATTTTTTTCAATATCTCGCTGCTTCCCTGCTCGCTGTTTCGTGCGCAGTTAGCGGTGGAGCTCCGATGGCTCGCGTTTTATGTCCACGCAGTTTTACCGTTCCCTTACCATATGGTCACCCTGATGTTACCGTTTGCCTCAATCATCCTTTTTGTGGCTGCTTGAACATCTTAATTGATCTCATGAGCTATGTCAAAGATTTATAACAGGCATCGGTGTAATTCATTTCGCAAGCACGTAACTATGTTTTTCCATCTGATTGGATGTCCACACCCCTCTCTCATAAAAAATGTAGAATAAGCGCAGTCTTTTGTCTCTGTGGTAAAATAATGCTCATCTTGAAGGATATTAGAGACTTTGTACCACTCTAGCCCAGCCAGAAGGATAAGGTGTGCACTCCCAGTTGTTGCTAAGATGTTCTCCAATCTCTCTTAAATAATCCCTTGAATTGGAGAACTTTTACCGTCTCCATTACTAGTGAAGAACGGAAAACTTTTTTTCTTGGTAAGACTCAAAGCCATGTGTAGATAATATTGTTAAGCTGAAATGCATATATCAGAGTGGTAATGGTGCCAGGAACTGCTTTTGGCCAGGCCTGTGTTTCTTAGTATATGCGGCAGAGGCATGTGCAATTAATGATGTTGGCAAAAGGAGCACTGCAGAAAGAGCGCACAAAATGAGAGCTTTGATGGTTTCTGCAAAGTACTGTGCCCATCTTTTCATGCAGAAAATGAGTAAACCATTACTCTACATATGACTGGAGCATAACGTAGCACTTTTTGATGGGGTTTGTCAGAGAGCGTTCAGAAGAAGCTGTATACTAGAAGATAAATTTCATCACGCAGTAACTATGTCTAAGGGTAGATAGGAAAAAGATAGGAAGCACCCTTCGTGCCATCAGAGGGGTGGATTTTTGAGTGTAAACGAGAGCCACATCTGTCTTATGGAGGATTTTCTCTCTGTTTATCTACTTCAGAATATCTAGCTATGGTGTAATTACCCTTGGCCAGAGACTCTTCTCAGGAGCTGTAGCCTTTGTGACTTCTTTTTTCATCTGCGTGACTGTATTTGTGGTAAAACCATCTTTATTTCCTTTCAGCTTTAGTGTTGATAAGAGGGTGAGTAGCAATCTGATACTCAGATCTGCATGCTCCTTTTTGGTGGGACCTCTGGTCAGACATTAACTGGGCACTGGCCAGACTACTCATCAGAGCAAGTCAGATGCAGGAATTGTCTTGCAACAATTTGGAGGAGATGTTGGTTCAATTTTTTTTTTTCCTGTTCTCTGATGTCACCCATCTTCCGCTTGCGGTTATCTAGCAGTAGTTTCTTCTTAATCTGCGGTATCTGAACGAGGTTGAAGCACTTCTGGTCTCAAATGCCTTGTATTTCTTTTTAGAAACCGAGGTTCCTTTAGTGGGAAAAAGTATTCAAAAGCTTTGTATTACATGTGGAATTGAGGTGCACAAACTTGTGCTTAATTCTGTCCCTGGTAAAATGAAATAAAACTCTACATATCAAAGGAACTGTAAATAAAGATAAACTCAGATCCAAATTTAGCAAGTTGCAATTAATCTTCCCAAAATATTCGAACTGTATAAAGCGTTTTTTTTATTTTTGCCCTAAAAGATGAGTTGAGCCGTTGGTCTCAGACCTTCGTGTAGCATGACCACAGTTCATGGACAAAGCTGGAAAGAATTAGTTCTCTTCTTCTGGGGAGTAGAGAGTAACGTATGACTTATTTTTGCCATTTGTGTTGTTATTTTTCTCCGCTTCCAAATACTTCCATTTTTAAATGTTTGTGGACTTGAATAAGAAGAGTGACAATATCGGATCGAAGTTATTCAATAAAAGCAGATCTTTCTTAGCCGTATGAAAGCCAAGATATTACCTCTGATTCTTCAGCCTTGCTCCTCCTCCTCTCCCCAGAACTTACATGTGCTCTCCAAACAGCTTTCCATAGTGTGTGGCCAGTTCATTGGGGACAGAAATAACAAATGAATTCCCTGTGTGGTTATAAAGGAAAGGGCCCAACCTAACCACAGGAAGGTGTTTCATAGGTGACCAAAGATTTTATATTGGAAAATAATGGAGAAAAAATCTTCCCAGTGTGTGCCAAATAAACTGCATGAAGGTTTAAAGGCAAAAGAAAAGAAACCAAGCTTCAAGAGTATCAATAAAATCACAGAAGAAATCGAGCAATAAATGTTCACCTTGGCAATAAAGCGTGACAGCGTATTGTCCATCACTTCACCACCCTCCAATGGAGCTGCAGCAGACTGGCAGCTGAAGGCCGATGCTTGGAAACGGTGAACCCTAGCACGAGGCCCATGTTTGTACATAACACTGACACAGCTGGTTTGGATTTTAAAAATTCTATTTTTATTAGAACACTGACTCTTGTTTATCGTTATTGATTTTATAGGGTTATTATTGACTGACTGCACCCCACGGGCCTATTAGTGAAGTGCTAGTAAAGCATTAAAGGAAGACTTAAGCTTTTCTGTGCTTTGTACTTACGACATTTTCTTTTATCGGTGATTTTTAGCCAGCTGCCTCGCTACAAACGTGGCTAGTCTCACCCACCAGAGATTGAAAGGGGGACAAGAAAGGAAAGAATTTTTTTTCTTCAGCCTATAGAAGAGCAAAACAAAGTTTTAAGGTTGTTTACAGTTTTGTTGGGCTAATTTTAATTCTCTGGGAAATGTTTGTGTCTTTCATCTTGCTAAGACTTCTGGCTACTACTAGAAACAGAGTAAACTCATCAGTCTCACAAAATAAAGAGAATCTGCAGTAACTTTTTAATGCTACTTAATATTTCTGGGTAGAAAGGGAAATTTATTTTTTTGTTAATGTGAATCAAATGATACATGATACTTAGTTAAAGCCAGATGAGAGTTGGGTGTACCCTGGTTGTGCCTTGAAGTCTAGGGGCCGTCTTAACGACATTTCAGGTATCATGGCTTACGCTCCTGAGAGTGTGTCTTCTCACAGCACCCTGATCTCCTAATGGTCTTACTCATCCAAATAAACTGTTGCCCTTTTCTTTGGTACATTTTTCCCTTCCCTGCTCCATAGAAATGAAGTTGTCACCTTTTTCTGTATAGCCAGTTGAGGTATGGGCTGGCCTTTGTGAACAGTAGCAGTGTCAGTGGAAGAGGCACCGAGCAAGCAGTCAAAGCTGTTGTCTCATTTGTGAAAATTTACCAACTACTGGGAAAGACCAACAAAATAAGAGGAAACATGAATGCGTGCAGGGGACACGAATGTGTCAGCCTATGAAACTGCAAGAATCCCTTCTGAGTGGGGAGAAAAGGGTATGTTGAAGAGCAGCTCAGGGGTCCTGAAGGGATGAAACAGTACAGGAACTTTAGGAAAGCTGTAGAAACATCCCGACATCACGGCACAATGGATGCCCGTACTCCAAATGGAAACAAGAAGTGTTTAAATGTCTGTCTGCTTGCAGTTTTGGGGACAGATGGGCGGGCATGGCAGAGAGCCCTCAAACTGGTCTCCTTTCCTGTTATTGGTAGCCTGTTGCTGCTCCTGACTGTTAAGAATATCCGTTATGGGATAGCAGCAGTGGGATAAAAAAAGGAGAGACTTCTGCTCCTCTGTAAGAGCAGGAAAGTCACCATACATTAATTATGAAAGTAATATTTCTCTCTGTCAAACCTACTGCTGTGAGTAGTAATGGCTTCCCCCGAAAGCTGTCATAAAGTAAAAATGGTGACAGAGAGATGGCTCTGCAGCGTAGCATCAAGCTGAACTAATGGGAGAACTTTATTCTGTTTGTGAAGAGTACATCTTTGGGGGAATGATAAGAAAATGACTCCTATGAATTCTGCGTTCTTCCACGATCTAGTGGAAGGTGTCCTAGCCTGTGGTGGGGGGCTTGGAACCAGATGATCTTTAAAGGTCCCTTCTGACCCAAACCATTCTGTGATTCTATGAAATTAGTATCTAGCCCTGGATATAGAGATGCCCAGGGGTGAGCCACGGCAATGGTCAGGTGTCTGTCGGTTCTAACACTGCAAACTAAACAGACTTGCTGCGTTGTTTCTCCCAGAAGGCAGGTAAATAACTCGCCAGAGATACTTGTATTTATTTACCTTTGCTGTGAACCCTGAGGGCAGGAAGGACAGCGTGACCACAATAGCCAAGCACTGCTGAAAACCATCTGGGGGGCTGAGCTATATGCGGAAGAAAAACATGCCTTGTAGTTGCAAATCAAAAGTAAGTTTGTTTTTGGAAATGATCTTAGCGCCTACTCCCAAAGGAGGCTGTTCTCCACTCTCCAATCTACCCTGGGAAGGAGCCGGTAAATGCTGGAGGTGTGCCGGTAACTTTGTTCAGATAGGAACGCCGTTTTATTTTAAAAGCAATCTAATTTTGTCTTTGAATTTGACGATGGGTGCAGCGGATAGCAGCCAGGCATCAACAGTTACTATTTAATTTGCTGGTACAATCTAACAGCTAGATGCTCTCACAATTGACTGGGCCCACAATTTTGTGCTTGACTGCAGGTGCAAAATCGCGGATGCAAAATCAGAGCACAACTTGATGATGGCTTAAAAATTTGGTCCGTTACCGTTTGAGAGCCTTTAATGTCTGTCTGTCATGTAAAATACAATATTTGGGATTTTTTTTCTTCAGAATTGGGGCTGTTCACCCAAATAGACTCTTAGGAATAAGCAATCTACCTGCAAGCAGGTACCGTATTTATTCTTTAAAACTCAATGCAAATAGAAAGTTATATTGCTTTAAATAAACCATTTCATAGCATTTATCTAGCCTCCCCCCAAAATAACAGATTAACTCATTGTTCCACTTATGCCAGATAAGCTGGTGTTTGGTTTTAATTTTTTCTCTTTTAAAGGTTTTTTTAATAGAGTATATCAATAATATTTAAAAATCAATAAATCCTGGCATGGAAATACATATTAAAGGTATTTTTAGTAACAGCCACCCTGGAAAGCTATGAATACTATACAAATTGGATGTTGTAATTTTTTATCTGACAAAATACACGTATTGACGAATGTTTTGATGATGCTGTTAGACATAGTGTATAAACCCATGTACGTTTAGTAGCGGCGGAAGTACAGAAAGGTCATAGACCTACAGGCAATACCAAATTCTTACACTTCTGACAAAGCCAGTGACTTATGTTTGGCCAAATACGGCAAAAGCGTACTCCTGTGCTAGCCAAGCAACACACGTCAGTGGCTGTTTCCTTACGTGGCAGAAGTGCTTATTATTAATATTATTAGGTGAATGTCAAACATTCTAACCACAGATCAAGCAGTCGGTATAACTTAGGTTCGCAGCAACTAATTAGTTATTTCTGCATCGTAGTAAGTGGGATTTCCCAACTAGTCTACTTCAGAAAACTAGTACTTGGAGAATGGCTTTTGCTTTTATGAGCTAAAGTTCATATTGTAGTTCTGTACGATGGATTTTTCCAGCAATATTTTCCTTTCATTACTGAAGCAGAGGACCAGTTGGTTGATCTAAGTCTCTTCATTCGTATGCAATTCCTAACCCGTTCTTTATGCTAAGGGACGTTGCATGCTTGTGCTGATGAAAGATAGACCAGAGATAGTTGGTGTAGTTAATGCCTCCGTGTTGTGCTAAGTATTACAATACACACGGGATGACGTAGGACAACATTTGATCTGAGCTAAAACATGCAAAGCGAAGATGGAGTTTGTTTTGTGCCTTGTTTCTCTTTTGTGTCATTATTCCCAAAATACTGATATTTTTTTTCCCTGAATTTGAGCTTTTATTCTTGTAAACAGGATGAGGACAGGACACTAATGTCACTTACTTTCCCCATCCAAATATCTCTGGGGATGGGGAATGGGCTACTGAAAGCAAGAGCAGGCCTGTTGCAGGAAGGGTTCTCAGAAACTTGTCAGTGTGAAAATTGAATTTGTAGGCCATTATCAGTGAAATGAAGTGAATGCAAGAGTCCTTCAACCTCTTCTCTGTTGTTTGCATATTTATATATGCACGACCTTTCCGAGGTCCAGTATTCTTCTTAATCCTTGTCCTTCCTCAGATTCCCTTCTGGGAGTAGCCGGTCCTGGAGTTAAAGTGTAGCTCCTGGGAGTCTTCCTGCTCCTTTTGTTTTGCTCATCATTTTTCCCTGTGGTCCTGCTGTTACCTCTACCAGGACTGCTGATATTTTTTAGTGGGCCCTGCAAGACTGTTTGTTTTACAACCAACGCAACAGAAAAGGTGTGGGAGAGTTTGTGGGGCTCCTGTGAGACTTCCTGCTCCTTTGGTGTTGCTCATCAATTTTCCCTGTGGTCCTGCTGTTTCTTCTACCAGGACTGCTGATATTTTTTAGTGGGCCCTGCAAGACTGTTTGTTTTACAACCAACGCAACAGAAAAGGTGTGGGAGAGTTTGTGGGGGTTTTCTACTTTCTTCTTCTAAAATCTTTTTCTTCATATCACCACATTCCCTCTACTCACCCCCTAGCATTTCCTTTTCCCAGTCCCTTGCTCTCTTCTATTTTTTTCTCCCTCTTCCTTTATTAGTTCTTCTTCCTCACATTATTTTTCTACCCACTCCTCTCTAGACCTCGCCAGTTTTAACAGTCCATGATTTCAGATGGAAAATCTGTCGCCAGAGCCCCTCCTCCACCAACATTAATGGCCACTCTAGCAAGCCTGCCCTGCCCTCCATCATCTAATTTCAGACACTGAGGGGGCAGACGAAACAGATGGTTGGCACAGGGAAGGATGATTCACTGCTTGAAATCATGGTGCAACATTTCTGAAATTGGTGAGGGAGAAGGAGGTCTGACATTTGACAGAGCCGTGTGAAAATTGCCTGATCCAGACAAAGTTCAGACTAATCACTTGACTGTTATTTTCCAGATGTACCGATCGTATGACTGTAATTGTAAAGATTATATTGACAATGCACCGGTTCCCAAACATGCTGTACTCATTCTTAACAAAATGATTCTCCCTCAGGATGTTCAGGTCTGACTGCTGCGTTGAATCGTGAGTGTTGCCATTTATTTATCCTTGAGTTAGGTTTTTTTTTTTTCCCCTGAGTCAGTTCATTCATCTGTTTTCCAGTTTTCTGAAGGTTGTAGGTTTTCAGGTACACAATCAATAAAGCTGAGCAATAACTTTGAGTACATACTTTCAGGCAGATTTCTTCATAAATTGGCCTAAAGTGGCAAGCTTTTAAACATAAAAATATAGTAGGATCGGAAATAAGCAAGGAAAAATGGAGGGAATTGACTATTTGGCTGATGAAAGTGATTCTTGTGTATAAAGATGGTCAGACCCAGTATAATTGTGGCAAA
This sequence comes from Buceros rhinoceros silvestris, assembly GCF_000710305.1. Lineage (NCBI taxonomy): Eukaryota > Metazoa > Chordata > Aves > Bucerotiformes > Bucerotidae > Buceros > Buceros rhinoceros. Next base: position 123,464 of record NW_010404032.1, on the reverse strand, counting down.
CGTAAGACCATGCACATGCTCTGAGTGACGTTTGCAGTTCTCAAAATCGTGCGAGCATCCTCAGCATCTAAGTCTCATTGGTTCTTTACAGCTAGTTGCTTGCTGCTGTCCACATCTTCTTGCTGCTGTCCCCTTTGGGTGTCTCCTCCGCAGCCTTTGCGCATGCTTTGGACTTGAGCCATGTAGAAGCAGAGCAGTAGCTTTTGTGTAAAACCTTTTAATCAGTGAAGGGACAGTGATTTGAGCATTGTGGTTGGGCATGTCTGCAACCACCATAAAAGCCAGACTCCTGCTTGCATGAGTTGAAAAATGGCTTAGGAGCTAGAAGTAAGTGGATGAATTTCAGATGAGCCAGGTAATTTTTGGGTGCTCTTGAGACATTCCAAACCCCTGCTCACCCCTGATACCAATTGAAATGTTTAAGCGTCAAGTGAAGTTGCTTATAGTTAGTCTTGCTAATTTTTATGAATTTCACGGATAGGATTCCAAATGTTCTCAGCCTTCTGCTGCTCCTATTGCTCTAAGCACGTTCTGCAAATCTCGCTACTTATTTAGATGTCAAAGTAGTAACTGAAATATTCTTAAATGTCAATGCAGTTTCTGTTTAACACTTAAATTAGGCCCTTATTCACTTTATCATACTAAAATTGATACTGAAAAGGAGTGAAGAGGTGGAAGAACTTGATCTGCAGTTTTCAATTTCTTGAGTTTAACTCCTTTGAATTCTACGAGTAAAAGTAATCCCTGGTTAGTATGTCCAGGTGTGTTAAAGAATGGACAAAAATCTAGATCCTTGCCTGTCTTCCCAGCTGTTTTAATTATCTCAGAGAAAATTAACACCCGGAGAGCTTCAAATGTGAGGGATGTTTTCCCGAGGGGTTCAGATGTCTCAAACTCCTCAAGAGAGAATAGGTCTGAAAACATAATGAGCTGGAAAGTATGAAGCTAGATGAAAATGCAACATCTAGAAGAGAAGCTTAGGAGCAGGGGGAAGACTGAGCATCTCCAAAAAGTGAGGAGCAGGAACGTGGGGAAGACCTTAATTAAACCTTTGATAAACGCCAGAATTGTGGGCTGACACCTCCTGTGAAACAGAGACAGTGGAGCCATCCTTCTGCTCAAGGACCTGAGCACCTTTATTCTGGAAGTGAGATTAGTCAAGACAAAGCTGGAAGACCAGACAGGACCTGACTAGAGAAATAACCACACGTATCAGACAGACCTCATCGTAGTTCGTGCCCAGAACATTTTACAACGGTCTTACCTTTACTTCGGTGCTTCGGTATGTAATTACAAGTCCAAGTCCATGTTAGCAGTTCAGAAAATGTTGGTCTTGGGGTCTTATTGAAGAGCTACAGAAGCAGATGCAAGTAGCTTTCAGTCAACCACAAGCTGTGGGAAGGAATCCAGTGACCCTTACATAGGATTGTTGATTTAAGATGGTACTGAAAAGATTTAAATGCAGTATTTCTTGTACTCGTTTTCCAACTGAAAACCTGGATGCTCTAAGTTTATAAATATTTTTGGTTTTTCTTTTTTGTTTAATTTTCCTCCTTCTAAATTTAAGTGTTGTTATTGGGTTTTTCTAGTGAACTATTAGCTGGGTTCTGCTCCAGACCATGATACCTTGTGAGATTTAGGTGTGTAAGATCTAGACAACATAATAAATGGAACTGAGAAAGCATCTAAGACTGACCTAAGAGATAACTATGAGATAACTACTTGGCTTTCTGCTTTGCTTTTTGCACTACGTGAACTCTGACTCGCTCTCCTTCGCCCATGGTGGACATGTATGTACCCAATGAACACGCAGGCATCAAAAAATCGGTGCCTGAATTTGTGCTGCTGTGTCTTATTCTTGAGTATTTTCAATTGTCACTGGATTAAGAAAAATGGATGCTTGGCAGCAGAGAGAATCAACTTCCCAAGGGGCCAGGAGTATGAGGACCTTCTCTAGGATAGAGACCAACTCCAGCACCTTGTGAGAAATTGCTGCTTTTTATCTAATTCTTTTTGGCCTCAAAATGTTCTTGGTCTGAACTGGTAATTCAAGCTGCAGAGTTGTAATAACAAACCTCCAAATTCCTCATTATTAGAGTGTAATTGACGGGAAAGACTGAGAAGTTAAAAAGGAAAATATTGGCTTTCATGCTTTTAAATTTTATTTATGTGATGCTGGTCCAAAATCACCAAAATAACTCATGATACTCGATATACACACATGCATATGTGTACGTGTGTGACTTGGGTTACTTTTAAAAAAATGCAGGTTTCTCAGTCTCCCAAAACCGAGCTGCTGTCTCACAACTTACAGAACTGCCACAGACAGGCTTTTGTCCTTTCCCGCTAATCTAAAACTTCAAAAGCCAGCTAGGACTTAGTATGAAATATCTCACGGTGGACTCTGGGAACTTCTCCTATCTGATCCTAACGAATTTGACAAATAAAAGACGTTTTTCTCTTCCCAGCCCTTGTCATTTTGAATGTAATTCCGAATAAACACTCTGAATTTCACAGCCTTGGTAAAAAGCAGAGGAAGGGAAGTGTAAATGAGAAGTTTGAGAGAACAAACACCGTTCCATTGGGCAACTTTTAGCTGAGAATTTATGAAAGTCTGGTTTACTTTCTGGGATTAATCACATCTGCATCTTTTTTTAAGACTGTTTTCCAGGATATTGCTTGTGCTTTCACTTTTATGACTTGAGGAATAGGTATATCTATCTCTATAGGGAAATATTAATACAAGCTTGGTTACCTTCAAGCCTTTAAGCTGAAAGACCTGTCAAATTACTCATTGCGTTAAAGGTGCCACTTTTTGCTGGGATTTTTTTCTATACAGAGAATTTTATATTCTGAAATAGATAAATATAATTAATGTGTGCATTGCAAGTTATTCAAGCAGCTCAGATTAACCACAGTTGGGTTCAACACCTCTTTGTCAAGGAGCAAAATGAATCAAATATGGCTTGGAGAATGCTTACATTTCAGTAAAACCTCTTCATCTAGAAATTATCTCTATGGTGTTCTTGAAGAACTTAAGGCAGTCATAACTAACTCGGAGAAAACAAGGCTTGATATTTTTTCTCTTATGTAGCAGGCATTTCATGAGAGGAAAAAATATGAAACTGCAGTAGGAGTGAAGAAAGAGGATGGAAAAATTACTAGATCACATATTGATAGAGTCAACCCAGGGCTGCTTTTATTTTCTGGCAAGTAAGCAACATTTTGTATTCACTAGATTTTTTTCTCAGTTAGTTTTGAACAACTTCACAAACTGGATCTTTTGTTACCAAACCTTCTTCATTTGTTACCAAAATACCTACGTTTTGGTTTTCATTTAAAAATTAAAACCAGTTTCAACACCCAGTAATCATTTAATATGGGAAATATAATGGAGTTAGAACTAGATTCTGGTTTTCTGAAAGGAAATCCAGAACTTTTTGTGACTTGGAGACAAGAACTGGGGATTTACACAATCGTTTTCGATTTAGCCGTGGTTCCCTCTTCACCTTAGCTCAGAAAAAGCAGCTGCCCGGAATAGAGCGTGAACTCGTGCGCTGGCTCTGGGGGAAATCTGTGTCCCCACGGGATCATGAAAACAACACCATGGGGTTTTTAGGCATCGCAGCAGCTTCACTTTACAGCTCTGCCAAAAGATGTCGCCGGACACCCAGCACCCTGCCAGGGTATCTGCTCCCGGGGGCGGGGAGCCCTGCCAAGCTGCTCACATCCTACCCGGCCAAAAGGCTTTTCCTCAAAAGCCTCTTGCTTGAGTACAGCACAGCCTGACCTTACTCGGCTTCGGAGATGAGGGTTGTACCATGATATGGCTGAAGCTGTTTTCCCATTCGATAAGCTGTTCCTCGATACTGTGTAGGAGAAATCTGTCTGGGTTCAGGATTTGGTTATTTTGGTGATAGAGCAGAAGCCAAACTAGAAAATACAGAGGAAAAATAGCAATACAATAGGATGAGCTCACGCTATTTATCTTTGTATTTAAGTACTTCTTCCTTTTTGAGTTAAATACCCTTTTGGATTTGCTCATCCTGTTCACTGCAGAGCAGCCAAGTTAACAATTGGACTGCAAAGAAGCAAAAAATGCTGGGATTTCCACCGCGAGCCCAGAAATCTGTTTTACATCACTGGCCCAGGCTAGGGTACTGTTGTTAGCTGTAAATGTGCTTTTTCCTCCGTGTGGGCAATGAATCAGCAAATGCTGCGGGATTTCAGGGTGAGATGTCAGGTGCTATTTCAACAGTTGGTCTTTCACAAGCGCTAGGGTGGATCCTCGCAGAGGATAAGGACCTCTGAGTTGTAGGCACCCAATGTCGGCGTTAACGCCCTTATCTCTGCTCCTCTCTGAATGGGGAAAGTAAGCCTCCCAAAGACGTCCTGCCTATCTGCCTTAATTGATGCCTGACCACAAAGTGCTTAATAAATAAGTTCTGTCTGGAAAATATTATTCCCTGAAATCACATCTGAATTACACAAAAGTCTAAGTCATTGAGAAAGCATCTGCCGTGTGGAAGGATGTTTGTTTGTTTGTTTGTTTGTCCTGCCTTTTTGGTTTACCAGGACAATCACTATAACATCTGTCTGGGAAGAGGTTTGTGTTTTTGTTTTGTTGGGTTTTTTTTTGCAGAACTGCAGCACAAATCTTGAGATGAAGGAGCATTACAAAGAAATGGCATGTCTTTCAAATGAAGGCTGCAAATAGGTTTGCAACTTTCTTCTCTCTTTGGTAAATTACCCAAGTGAGGCCAAATCGCAATCCTAAAGACAGTCCCCTGGCATCCTTCAATAAACAGATTGTGCCCTGTGTATAAAATGTTTAGCTCAGTGCTTTATGAAGTAAAGGTCATCTGAACATAGATGTTGCAATAAAGGGCTGCCTGAAAGTGCTTCCACTGAGCGTGAATAGCAGCAATATTGCCTTGAAAACTCTGTGCTAATTGATTAAACTCCCAACAAACTAATTTTAATTAGCCATACTAGGTTAAGTTTATTCTTCCTTTTTATGATTCCAGGGGTTTATTAATGGTGCATGTACCGTTCCAGTTATTTATTACTGAAAAATGTTAAGGTTTTAGAGACAAATATGAACTCTATAAAAACTCTGAGTTTTCTGTGAAAAAGCACCTGCTCTCAGCTGTTAGGTAAAAGAACTACTACTCTCTTTCTCATTGCTGCTGGTCCTTAATATTCACATATTTGCACCCTCACATTGCTCCTTAATGTGGTATCACTCTTGGAGATCTTGAGAAACAGTCACTGCAAGTACTAAAGGCACACGCAGTCCTTCTGCACGTCTCTTACGGCCACTTGCGACAGTTCTTCAGGGTTATGAGCACCCCTAGCCATTTATGCAGGGCTGAGCTGCCTAGTAAGTAATTATCCACCTCCCTACTGAGTACCTCCAAATACCTGATCACTTTTCATATCTTGTAGAGTAAAAGGTCTGAGTACTTTGTATCTTTCTGTAACAACTCTTATTTCAATTCTGTAACGGTGAAACTAAGCAAAGAGAGACTATTGACTCGGTGTATCCATACTGGTGGATTTTAGCTATAAAATGTCCATGCAATGTCTCGAAAGCTGGTATTAATTTTCTCCCACTTTAACCCATCTTCTGATGGTGACACTCATGTTTGAAGTTCACATGGAAATGGGTTCTAAGCTTAATATAAGAGCTCTAGAGAAGGGAAGCAGTGTGAAGATACTGCTGCTGGTCCGTGATTTCAGTGGAAGTGGTGGTGTTCTCTTACGGTGTTTAAATTTCTGCAGACACAGATATCTGCCTGCATCTGTAGAAAATCAAGGTCCTCTCCTGCAGCATTGTCTGCAGAACAGGCCTTGCCACTGAGACTGGAGGAAATGCTCTAGTTCCTTACCTTGGTTTCTGGAGGGTAGTAAAGAGAAGGCTGCATGTTGCACCTGGAACATACCTTGTGTCTGGAACAACATGTCTTGTGATCTAGGACATGATGCTCCCACCTCTGATACTGCTATTGTAGGTGATTGCGAGCATATTGTCCGCTTCTGGGTATGTTTCTTCCCATACTGGAGTGGAGAAGTTGTACTTTCGCGTCTTCAATTCTAAAATGTCTTGATCTACTGAAAAAACCTGCTACAGAAGCAGCACATCGGTGTGTTCGTGGTGTTATGGCATGTTTTTAAACACTGTACCACCAGGCAAGTGGATGGATTTTGAAGGGTTGTAGGAATTTGGCAGAAGCCATTGCTTTATGTAGAGTAAGGGATGACAGCATTGCCAGGTGCTGGATGAAGCCCTGTATTGCCGGGCACCAGCCTTGAACTCCCTCTGAGCTCAGAGGCACTAATGCCTTGTGGAGAGACAAGGTGCCTGTGACCAGCTGATTGCCCGTATCTTCCTTCTCTGTGTAGTAGAAACTCCTTCCTTCCACTGAGATTTTTAGGCCTAGAAACTGCTGCTCCACAAAAGCTAAAGGACAGGACTAGCTCCCGAGCAGAGCTGAACCTCCCATGCTGCACCAAAGCTTCATTCTGAGGCTACAATCATAAGCAACCGCCCATCACTTCTGCATGAGGCAGAGGTTGTTGCTGAGGTCAAAACCATCATCTATTGGGTGTGGACGTGGTATGCAGGGGGTAGGTAACACAAGTATTGCGTGTCTTAAAGTGTTCCAGATGCCTTGTGTGGAGTAAGGATAACAATGACGTCACGCAAAATATGGTGTCATGCCACAAGCTCTGCCAAGTGCTCGCGGATGGTTCGTGTTTGTTTTGCGGAGCTTGAACCCATCTGGTCGGGAAGAAGATGTGTTAACGAACTGCCCTCCCTTCTAATAGACATCTGGGATTGGCATTTGTTGGTAGGCATGAGCCCTGCTGCTGGCTATCTGTGTGGGATTTCACAGCTCTGCCTGAGGGGGGCAGCTCACTGCTTTGTGCACCCACCAAGGGCTCACCTGCCTGGTGCTCCAGGTGGAACTTTGGTCAGTGTGCTGGCTCCAGCGAGTTGTCACCAGGGTTCTGGTTTGGGGTGCCCATGAGTATATGCTGTAGACCGTCAAAAATCTTTATTATTTGCACTAGGAAAAAAGCCTACTATGGGATTGTCATTAATTTGAATTTCAAGGTAGTTGAAAGAAAAAGTGGGGGCCGAGGAGGAAGGGAACCATCCAACACCATCTTAGCTGAGCCCTGCTGCGCTGTGGGCAGTGAGAATACTGCTACTGGCTCTGAAAAAACCCTTTCAAAACATGACATGTGGACAAAATAACCTCCATGCCTCTTCTCCTTGCTTTGATTTCAAACACATCCCCCATTCCGGGAATGGGGTAACAGCCAACTTGTTTCCTGAGAGCTGCGCTGAGAAAATGTTTTAACTAGAATAGTCCTGTTTATTTAGGTGTTGCAAATTTTGGGCAAAGGCTGCATCTATCTTTAAATTAGAGACTGTAATAGGTGATGATTGTGCAATATGGACTTGGAGCTTTAGTACGTGAACATTAAATTTATTACATTACCCTCTGAGCTTGGGTCTCACTTGCCAAATAGGCTAATCTACTAATTCACTTCGCTTCTAGCTGCTCTCAGAACAAAACCAACTTTCAAATGTTTTCCATTTGCAATTGTAATCAAAGGACAAGCAGTGATACAAGAAATGAAGCAATGTGGGTGAAGTAGAACAAAATCATTTAGTGGGCTACTGGAGGAACAATTTAAAATGTTTAGACATGCCAAAAGAAGAGAGGAGGGGAAGACCGGAATTCCACTTTCCTGAACAATGTATCAGGAGATGAGCAAAACTAGAAAGTGCTGGCTAGAAATCCAAGGTGACGGGGTTTGGGTTTGTTTTTTCTATTTTATGTATTTAAGGATTTATTGCATTTGAAAACTTGGCAAGCAGTGCTCGAGTATCGGAGGCAGGAACTGATACTGTACGTGTGGAGAACACGCTTCCTCAGTCGAAGAGGATATCAAGTTCGGGCGGTACAGGGGATGAATGTGAAATAGAACAGCGTTAATGGGGTTAAAGACAGCTGATAGGGGATCAATACGTATTCCTGGGTAGAAGCACTAAGCTGCTGAAGGGACTATATCACCTGATGGCTGCGTTAGAGACGAACATTATGGTAAGGGCTGGGATTTTACAGGACTAGGGTAATTTGTGGGCTGTCTTCAACCGTACTTTTTTAAATGAAGTTTACAAAATGTTCCAAAAGTAGCTTCTCTTTCTGTCTTTTAATTCGTATATTCCCCCCTAAATGTCAAACAAAACCCTCCAGCTCTCTTCTGCAGGCTCAATTAGTGCTTTCAGTTCATATTAGGTTTCGGTATCCATCTAATCCTCCCTGCGGGGTTTTGAGGCCCTCTGCAGCCCTCCTGGCCACCACCGCCTTCCCACCAGCAGAACTGGGCTCCCTGCAGGTCTCTCCCAGGCTCGCTGCCCACAAGGCATGGCCAGAATCTCCTCCTGCTCTTAATCATTGTTGATTAAAATCGATTGCAAACTGTTTTTATATTTGGTGTAGAGACGTGACTGCTGCCTTATGTCCTCCAGCCCATAGATGCTGCAGTTTGCTGTCCCAACGTACCTGCTTTGTGGCAAAAGGGATGTGGAAAGGAGTAGAGAAGTATTCACCAAATCTTTTCCTAGTAAATATTGCTGGGCTTTTTTCTTCTAAGTATTTCCTTCCAGCTGTGTATATTTTTTTTTTTTTTCCTTGATTACCAACCCACCACCCCTCTTCTGGATCTCTTTTACGTGGAGAGGATTAACTTTCTGAACTGTGATGTGGTCTAGAAAAACAAATTCAGGTGAGGACAGAGGTAGAGAAGGGAATGAAATGGATAATAAAGCTGCTTCAGCCTACCATGGTGAGGGCTGAGGAGTCACGTAATGATTTTTACATGAACTTTGGGTTGTGGGCTTATCACCAGGGAAGGGAAAGACCTTTAAATTCGTCGGTGCACATCCATCCTGTTCCTTTCCAGCTGTGGGAAGAACTTGTGTTTCACTAACAGAGGTGTAGTGATACTGATCTGCATGGCTTTTGGAAGGGCAAGGCGAACAGGCCTTTCTGGAGCACATTTTTGTCTTTTCTGGACAGAAATGCAGAACCCATTAAAAAAACTACGGCTACTTGGGTTGCTCTGGAGGTTATTAGTTTTTGTTGTTGGTCCGAACTAGAAATTGCAAAGTGGGAGGGGAGAAGAAAAAGAAAAATCATTGCCAAAATCTTTTTATTCTCCATGAACACTTTCCCGGTCTCAACCCAGTGCTTCCAGTATGAAGCGTGGTAGTAAGTATGTATCCTCACTTGAAACAACTAGATGAATGTTTAACTGCCCAGTTAACATCTGCATAGTGTTGCAAAGGTATAAAACCCCGTATGAGCATCACCCTTTAACGATGGGTTGGAGTTAATGGGCCCCGAGCTACGCTTTGAGGCATCGCCTCCTCCCAGATGGTCATTAATCCTCAGGAGGTGCCCTGTACGTTGCTCATTATTGCTTAAATAAAGATGATATTTTGTAGCTTTTAAAAAGTTTTGTGCCACTGTCCCTTTAGCCCACTTGTTTTTCTGCTTCCAGGAAGGTGTGTGGCACGGTAAAAATTGTGCTTTATTTTGCACCCTTGTAACCCCCCTGGCTGTGGGGCTGCAGTGGAGGGTTACAGAGCTGGACAGCTTTTACAGAACGTGTATACATAATATTGCGTACATAATAGATGGGAATGGTTCCAAAACAATCTATTGCGTAATTACCTAATTAATACAATCTGTAATAATTAAAAATCCTTTGGAGACTTTGTAAAAACATTTTGCTATGCATGTGTTGTAGATAATTTTTAGAGTTGCTGTCTCAGATGTTTGCTTTTTTTTTGTTGTTGTTGTTTTTAATTTGGTCTTTCAAATTGCCAACGGTCTTATTGCTGCTTTGCGGCCCAGGCACTCAACAAATTTCATTTCTCAAATGGAAGGGACCGAATTTTCTCCCCAGAAGTGCAGTTCACAGGCAGGAGCAACGATCAGCGCTAACTTTCCTTTTGCAGAGACAAACACAAAGGACAGGTTTACATAAGTATGTTTCAGGGGATTTTTCAACTGTTGGAGAGACTTAAGAAAGAAAAATAAAAATTTCAAAGCAGCAGCATTTGCTTTGGGCAAGACTTTTATATCAAGATACTAAAATTGATTTTGCAGATGCATTATAACCCCGCTCATCTCCAAATGGTCCTACAGTGCGGTTGTATTAGAGGTACTTATTTGCTGTAGCAGATATTCTGGTGCATTATAGAAACCTCTTCTCCTGGAAGCATCGGCCGTGTGGCCTGTGGTGGTGGCACCTCTTTGGGTGTTTGAGATGGACAGACAGGATGTGAGGTGCTGCCCCAAAACGGCTCTTACTTGCTGCTGAAGGTCTGGTCCTCCTGTGCAGCCGGTGGCACTCAGTCTCTAGTTATGCCGTAACTTTTCTAAGGAAAGAAAATGCAGCAAAAATAAGAGGAGGTTCTTCTTTAGCAGCCAGCCATCTCAGTCCTCTGGCCCTGTACTTGGAGCTCTGGCTGCTAAACGCAGCAGAGCAGCCCTGCAGCCAAGCACAGGAGCAGTGTTAGCCCCACGGATGCACCATTTCAGGTCAGTTCTCCTTTCTCTGCCTCTAAGATAGCATGGGAAAGCTTTTTGTTTCCCGTTCCATTTCCTTCTTTTTGCAAAAACAAAAACCCAAACAGGCATCACAAGCAAAGGGCAATGGTGAAATCTGTGCTATCCTGGACAACCCCACTGACTGCAGCTGATGTCAGTCCTACAAGCAGAAGCTTTTTCCTCATTATTCTCCCTTTGTGATAACCAAAATAAAATACTTCTGATTTGTTAAATGTGGTCAAAAAGACTCTGTCGACTAACACCTTAATATCAGGTAGTTAGTTAAAATTGGGGCATCGCAGGATCTGTAACCTTGACTTTACCAAATGGGTTCAAAGCCAGGTAGAAAACTCTGAAGAAACAAGACTCATGTCATTAAAACTGACACTGGCTCCTTGTCGGTGAGAGAAATTTTCTTGGAATGAATGATTAAGCATAGTGGACAGCATTAAGTGTTTGGTCAATGCAGAAGGTGCTCAATGAATAATTATTAGAAAACGAAGGATTTTTGCTTTATTGAAGTGTGGGATTGCATCAAATTGATTCTTAATTGTAAAATCTATTTTTCATCTCAAAAGAGCCACTTAATAGTTTTGGCAGCTCAGTTTGTTATTTAACTTTGCACTAACTGGAGTTACTGAAGAGAACCTGTAGTACCTAAAATGAAAATGTTCCCCTTCCCACCTTCTGGTTTTTAGAAGGCCAGCAGAACTAATTCATCCGCCAGTGAGAGCAGACTGGACAATTTGGCCTTTTGAGCTTGTTACTGATCATTGCACACCGGCTGATGGGGAAAAATCCCAAAATACCAAAGTAGAGAGCGAGGGTCGCATCCGAAACCACCACCTCTAATCAGAGCAGCAAGAAAAGAGTGAACGATGCAGGCTGAGCACAGTGCTGTGAGGATTGTGGTGGTGGTTTGATTTTGCGTTGAGTGGTGGAAAAATGCGAAGGGGAGATTTTTGAAGTACGGGTTTCTGGAAAAGATTTGGGGTTTATTTTTGGTTTCTGAGGGCTGGTTGAGGTGTGCCCAGCAGTGTGGGGGCTTGGCCTGGGCGCTGTGAGGTCTGCCCTCAGCTTGCCCCCACTTGCATGTTCACCAGTGATGCCCAGCATGTCTTACCAGAGCAAAAAGTCACTTTTCTTTCTGGAGAGAACCTGTAGCTCAGAGGCATAACTTAATTTGGGCTTTTTCTGATGTAATTGTCTTTCTATAACAAAGCAGTATTTTCCAACCTCCTGGTTTTTGAGAGTGTGAACATCTTTTTTGGGACTCAAAGTCGGTAAATGAGGACTGAAGATCAGCCCAAACGTGTGCTGTTCAGTCCCCAAACCACAGGATTGCGGGTCACCAGCCTCCTCTTCTCCACATAAGTTCTGGGAGAAATCCCCCTTTGCTCGGTGACACTGTAAATCTTCCAATGACAAACTCCAACTTTCGGTAGCAAGGTTCAGAGAAGTTAGGGAGCTGTTGTGTTCTCCCCTGATACATTGTGTACATAACATGTGCAACCAGAATTAAATATCTTAAGTAACTTCTTGATTTTTCATAACCCAGGCGACTAAAATACTTCTTTTTTTTTAATCTCTGTTTTGCAATCACGATGACTCATATGATCAGCCTAAGGATATACATTTTGCAAATGAAACCAGATTATTATTAGTCTTAGCAATTTCAGCATGAGGCAGAAAGAGGAAAAAAATAATTCTATGTACATTCTGCAGACCAGTTGCAGTTTGTTTGAACAACTCTTAAATACACACCAAGGAAGGTAATGACCACAGGGAATACTTCCATGTCTGCAGGGTGGCTCATGTAAGTGATAACTTTATGTAACCTGGAATGCCACTTTGGATCCACAGAATAAAATAACCCAAACAAACCATAGCTGGGACTTAAACGAAAAGGAGCACACGAGTTTCTATGATCTTCTTTTTGTTTGTTTTTTTTTTTTTTCCCCACTGGCAGGAGATTTCTTGAGAGAAATTGTGCCAGCAAATTAGCATTTCCAGTCCTTTAATACACATTCCTGGCCGTGCTCTTTTCCAAAGAGAGCACTTCTGGGAATGACAGCAACGTGCTTGGTATCTCTCCAGCCGCCTGGCAGAGAGGTGTGCTCAGCTTCGCTTGCCTTTCGGTGGTTGTTGTAGGGCACCTGTGTTTTATTTGCTGTGTTATACCTTTGAAGTTTTACCTCTCTGACTCTTTAAAAAGACAACATGCCTGCCAGGCGTTTCTTGGTAGCCTGCCACAACTCAAACGTGAATCGGTAACTTCTCCTGGAGTCACTACTCAGGTGTCATGTATCGGTTTCGGTAATTTTTTTTGATAGCTATAATATGGCCGTGACTAATGGTGTTCTTGCTATGCTCTTGTTTTTGTTTTCCTGCGTCTTTGCAAACAGTTATGCTAATTCAAAATGAGCAGCGGTGGTTTAAATCACTTGTGACCCGATGGTGTAAGAGAATGAAGCGCATCATCTGAAAGGCTGCAGTATGTTTTGTGACATCATCATGACATGATGTAAAACATCATGTGACAGCCCTTATTGCACAGGCGTCATTACATTTTGCATCAAAATGCTGAAAATACCTTTTGTCAGTTTGCTAATTGCCTTGTGTTCCCGTGTGGTAACCTCTGGCACCATCACCTTGGTGAAATGTAGGAGGAGGAACGCAAAGGTGCTTCTACCTTCGTACCCATGTCTACCCTGTCCTGTATTGGCAAAGATTGTGGCTCACAGCAGGCGTGGCTCCTGCTCGGCTTTGTGCATTGTATTTGCTGCTTTTGATTCCGCAGTGATTTTATAAAGATTTCTTTAAAGGCTTGAGGGCTACTCTCTGGACTAGAAAGTCTTGTATTGATCCCAACTTCAGCCAGCATCAACTCTGACTTCAGGAAATAGAGTCGGATTCTGAAAATTGAACAAAACTAACTAATGTGAGAGTTTTTAAGGTCTTGGATCAACAAGTCCATTGGAGAGACGAATGAATCTTGGCTAGACTGGAGGGGTGGCCTGACAGGGCCTCTTCTGGCCCTTGCTCTAGGAAGCTCCTGGTAAAGAAGCCAAAGCTCTTTTGGTAAATCTGAGAAAATAAGACGCTGGGTAATAACACCTTGGCATTCAAGGAAAGAAGGGAGGCAAGCGTTACTGATAAATAAGTCGGATTTTAAAAATAAAAGTCCTAAAGACATTGTTGTGCTGGGGAAACTGTAGATCTGACTATTTTTCCTTTTTTTTTTTTCCCTATTGCCTTCAACTGAACCAGGGTTTCACTTAAATTTTAGAATTTGTCTGAACACTTAGATCATACTGACTGCTTGGGCTATGCCTTTCTTTTTAATTATTATTATTTAGAAGGTCAATGGCTGCTGCTGCCTGGAAATGCAGCTTTACTTGTTGCACAGTTTACCCTACAAAATGCTTGGCAGCTCAGCACAGTTTCTCATTTATACTCAGTCATTTTGTACGTCCTGTCGTACTCTGATGGGTCTGTGAGTGGGAGCCCCCGTTTCTTGCTCTGGGACAACCAGGAGCTGCCTGTTGCCTTCCTTGAGTAAAATAGACAATTGCTTTCTCTGAAACAATTGTTGTATTAACGAAGGGAAATGCATCCACAGTATACAAAGCAACCCCTCAAAAATACTTATCTCTGGATTTCTAACTTGATGTAAAGTTGAAATACTTGGCCTGTCGTAAGCTTTGAAGGAATAAAGTCCAGCATCCCTCATTATGATTTATTATTGCTGGAATAGAAATCTGTCACATCTAAAACCAGTCTGGGCTGTTACGGACTCAGATTGAAGCAACTGGAGTGTTACATATGGATCAAATACAGCCCATAATTAACCAACGCCAGCATTACGTTATTACCGACAATTTACAATTATAGTCCATTTGCGCAGTATTTTATTCTGTGATTATCCCACAGAAATTTGTGAATAACTATCCGGGCAATCGGTAAAGCTTGCACTGAATTTTTTTAAACAACAAGCATGAGAATAAGAAAAGCTCTTGGAGAATTTTACAGATGTTAGAGAAATCGGTCGAGGAATTATCAGTAGACTTAGGATTCATGTTGTTACCCCTCTTTGTGTAGGAGCCTTTAATCCCTTTTGATATAGAGTTTGCAGATAATTAGTAAGCTCTGACCTCTCACGCTTCTTCCTTTAACTCTGAAATCACACATATTTAGGACAATGGATTGTTTTAAACATGGAGCTTTGAGATCGCAGTTCTGGAATTGAAACCTCTGATTTCAGTTTGAAGTAGAAGTTTCTTACGCTTCTGGATAAATCATTTCTTGTGGCTTGGCTGAATCTTTTCCTCTCACTCCCCCCAATTGGTTACCTAAAAATGCTTCAAGGAAAAACCGGTGTTTTCTCTTTTCCATACATGGGGTGATGAAGCAGAAGCTTAAGGAGAAAATGAAACTCAGTTGTGAAACCTCAGTCAGCTGCAAGTAAAAATAAATGACCAAACAAGAAGTGAGGTGTGAAGTAGGTAAATTTTGGGTAGCTCTGGAATACAGATTCATGGTAAATTTGCTGCGGATTGTGTAATTCTCGTAGTTTTATTGCATACAAAGTTTATTTTGCAAATTATGGATCCTTTGATACTGCTGTGACAGGTGCTTTAGGGATCCTTGCAATCGATGCAAATATGTAAAGCAGTCAGTGAGTACTGATGTCAGAGGTATACACCAGAGGGGTTCATGTTGCTCAGGAACTAGATCATATTCTCCATTTCA
Organism: Buceros rhinoceros silvestris; assembly: GCF_000710305.1. Classification (NCBI taxonomy): domain Eukaryota; kingdom Metazoa; phylum Chordata; class Aves; order Bucerotiformes; family Bucerotidae; genus Buceros; species Buceros rhinoceros. The sequence goes on along the minus strand of NW_010404032.1, from coordinate 108,075 downwards.
GGAGGAGATATTTATTATAAGAGAGTCTTCCTGAGAATTTTTTAATGGTGTGCAATGGAGCATTATTTCATTAAATGCCATATAAAGCTGGAGAAGGAAAAGTTCAGC
>NW_010404032.1:103478-107890 GCF_000710305.1 Buceros rhinoceros silvestris | reverse complement strand
TCAGCAGGGCAAGTGTGCTTGGGATGCTTTATAATTTGTTCCTTAACTAGTCGGGCAGCTGTACTCAGGGTGTCAATTTTCCTAAATGAAGAATCACTGTCTCTGAATACATGAGGAAATAAGATTTCAGGCAACCTATAGCTCCAAAGCAACTGGACACACATCTTCAGCAAAGTACCCCCTGCCCTAAATGTATGTGTAAAAGCCAAGAGAAAGGTCTTCCTGAAAAAATCAAGAGGGAATTTTGGTAACCAAATTTTGCAGTGAAGCTTATAGAGTAATTTGAACAAATGAACTGCGTGAATATTTGCATTTAAACTGGTTGTCACAGTGAAACTGGTCAGAGTCTGGGGCTTGGGCAGTTTGGTGTCCAGAATGCTGCCTGGTAAACTTCCACAAGCTAAATTTAATCTAAGACATGATTCCCTGTGAAAACGAAAGCTTCCCTTGGAACACTTAGGAGGAGGTATTTTTCATATATGTTCATTCATATGTATCTAATTTCATCCCACATAAATTTGCTGTGAATTTAACCGCAGCCATTGGTTGGAGTTAAGTTACGCCAGAGCTGATCGCTTCAATTGTCTGATCAAAATGCCTTTGATGCCTTTATTGAAAACATTAAAAGAATTAACATTTCCCAGAATGACAATGAGAGAAGAGCAGCTGATGAGGATAGAAATATTTTAAAAATCAGAGATATGGCAGCGATCTTGAATTGAAATGCTGACACAAACCGTAGGGCAATGGCACACCTTAGAACTTCCTTTAGGGAACTTTTCATTAGGGACAAGTGGTTATCTAACAAAGATGTTTTTCTCAGGGTAATTATAACTTCTTTCACCTGATGAACATATTGAAGCTACATTTCACTCCCTCCACACATGCAGAAACCTTGCACCATCCCTCAAGTCTTGCTTTCCCACTGATGAAACACCCCTCCCTCTCGTTCTTGTGCTTCTCTCACCACCCTGAAGTTACCCTGCATCTCTGGGACATTCCCACCCACATCTAAAGATCCTGCCTACGTACACAGTAAAGAGTTTCATTCTTAAAAATCAAACCACTTAAGGGTTATATACCAACAAACAGGGAAGCAGTGCAGAGAATAATGCATAGAACAGAAAACAGGATTATTATTGTCAGCAGTTTCAGGCAGTGGCAGAAGTTTTGCTGAACCACGGAAAGGAACTAACACTAGCAAGAGGAAGATGAGCAGAAAAATGCATGGCAGTAATCAAATCTGATTGTAATAAAAGCATTAGAAAGAATCCCTGTGTCAGCTAAGCAAGAAAATGCCTTTTTCTGGAAGCACTGAGCAGATAAGGAAATATTGTAAGTGCTAGTAGTGTGCTCAGACGTGGAAAGTTTAGTGTCAAAAGTGATCCCAGATTTGCTAAAACATCTCACTAGTGCCATACCTGTTGCTGCAACACAAATAAGGAACATTGCCCCTGTCACAACCATGTTTTTATGTTCTGTCGACCACTACATAGCTTTTTTTTTTTTTTTGTTTTGGAAAGACCTAATAAGTTTTCTGAGCCTGAATTTCAAAACATTTGAAAACAAGAAGATTGCCATATCAGAATTTGATGGAAAAATTATACAGAGATGATCTGTTTGGCCAAGAAAACAGCCTCTCTAACAGTGCTGTGATAGGAAGCACAGTATTTAATGGATACTGGTGGAACTGGAATAAAAACCAGCAGCATAACATGGACAATTTCAGTGTGGCTGGAGGTATGTTAAAGGAACAAACGAAATCCTGGCGCCAGATAGGGCAGAAGCCAAGCACTTAGTCCAGCACAGGACATTAGACAGTCCAATAAAACTACATGGTTCACAGAACCGAAGGCAGCTGCAGTCTCTAATAACGTGAGTACAGTCAAGGACCCTGCAGCAGAGTTAATAAGCAGATCATTACAGACTCTGACCAAGGCAGGCTCCATACTGACCTAATCGAAATCCAGAATGAAAATTATCGTAACGTGCATGATGAACCAATTAGCCTGGAGCTGGGTTGCTTCCACCTGCTCTAGTATCTCAATTTAGAATGGTAAATTAGAACAAAAAAGAGATGAGAGAACATGTCAGAAGAAGAAAATGTGGTGCTTTAACCTGGGAAGATGGCACAGACTTTAGGAAAACCGGGCCCCTCGGTCTGGCAGCAGCTCACTGGTCAAGCAGACGAGTTTTCGTATGGGTCTCGGTACTTCCATTGAGATGGGATGGCCAGTCCTCGAAATAAAAAATGACTCTTCTGCCTGAGTCAGGGTTCAGGCTGGCTTCAGAGATGTAGATTAAAAACTGAGATGCCTGAAGGCTCTGGACTTCTGAATTTTCTCTTCTTTTTCAATGTCTCTATCACTCTGCCGTGGGCTGCCCTGCATTGCCCAGGGCTTGGGTGTCAGCCCAGCTCCCATATCTGCACCCACTGAGGATGGGCCCACAAGAACAGGGGAGGAGGTGGCAATCCTTGTGCAGGCAGCTGCCAGGTGGTGGCTCTGTTCCCCACCCCTTCAACGAGAATATTGTGGCTGGAACTCTGGAGCTCTCACCAAGACTGTAGAGATGTGGAGAATGCGTTCTTCCCCCTTCCTGAGGATGTGTTCCACCTCCCTTCTCTCTCCCAGGGCTGGGGACTTGGGGAAAACTCACAAAGGGATTGGTCAAGCTGGGTCAGTGTGTGTCAACAAGCAGAGGACTCATGGGAGAAGTGGGAGGCTGACTGTGCCCTGCATCTCTGGGTACACATCAGGCAGGGGCAGGATTTGCATCTTGTCTCCTGAAACTACCCATGTGTTTCTCTGTGAATAATCTGGAGAGGAAGGTTTCTGACTTGCTCTCCCAACTCCCATTCTTGACTACACCGTGGTGTGGTTTCACTAAAAGGAGTGCAACTTAATCCTGCTAATTTTTAGGAAGCCATTAGCCGATTCTTCGTATAAGGCGATGTGGGCTGGAAAATGTTGTCCAGGGATTTACCACACCAAATATGTGAGTAGTTGGTCTCTGCCACTACTTGCAACAGCATTTGGGTCCTTCCATCTCTTTGAGGATCCATCCTGAGTACCAGAGTTGGGTATAACAGAGGTTTGAAGAGTTCAGAGATGGATGATTAGCACAACTCCCGTACGCAGATAGATGTATAAGGTCGTGACAGCTTAGTGCAGGAAGGAAATACTCAGGAATGTGGTAGAAGTAGACCGAAGCATAATGTAGGTGATTCTTCTTCCTTTGTTTTAGAGAAATGGTCAGTCAGAAGGAAAAATAATCACATAGCCTTGAAGTGGCCTGGGAAACTCAGTTACTGGATAATCTTTTCAGAACTATCTACTAAGTGACGTATTTCTAGACGCATCCAGAAAAAGGGAATTTCTGGCATCTTTCTTAAAGCTGTTTGGTGTCTTTCATTACCTAGACTATTTAACGGCTTCTATAATCTGTGTTGGCAGGTTTAGTTCCTAATATTTCATCTTTCTTTAGTTCTGGTTCAATGTTCACTTGGTATTATAAACCTTTTACCCAAACACAAAAGGAGTTGTGCCAACTGCACGAGTTTCCGTTGAACAGAATGTAGATTCGTGGTGTCCCAGCTCACCTTGCTGCGACCAAGCAAAATTGTTGCCACGTGTGGTGTGTATATGCTTGATATTGGGTACCGGTGAATAATCTACTGGCAGATTTTGCAAAGCTCAAGTTTTCTGTTTGTAGATTTTACCAGTGGCTGGGGAAAAGAGAGAGAGGAATGGCTGCACACAAAAATATAATTGCTCAAAATGGCCTTCTTTGAGTGTTGTACGTTCGAAGGGCGGATGTTCCCTGCTCTGCAGACTGCCCATACCAGCGGCCTCTTGCATCATGCTGCGCTGCTGACTCTCGTGATTTACCGAGAGCCTCGTGACTGGGCACTTTTTATTTTTCCCCTGGTGGTTTTGGAAGAGAGTTCGAGAATAAGATCTGCAAGATTAAACAAGAAGTAGTAGGAAAATGAAAGTCCATAATGTATCACTTCAGAACAAGTTCTCATGTTCCGCAAGCTAAGCTTGGGGTTTGGGGTGGGGGCTGGAGGGTGGGCAGAGGCTCTCTGAGCAGTCACAACCCCGAGCATCCCGTGCAGATGAACCTCTGTTGCCTTGTGCCGCTGTTCCTGAAAGTACGATGAAGGATGCAAGTGCCAGGATGGCCATAGAGGGCTGACGTGTGAAATAGGTGGTGAGGAGCAGGGAGCACAAAGAAAGGCTCCAGGCCCCCGAGTACACATACGTATCCTCGAGTCCTGGCTTTATCTGGGAAATGGGAAAGGTTTTAATTTAAAATTTGATTTAAGGGAGAGAGACTTTTTCATTAGCGTAGCAGTTACTCACTCAGTTGGGAGCTATTGGAAGAAATTAAAGTACATTTGGCAATCT